>NC_084611.1:90114856-90214856 GCF_033978795.1 Nerophis ophidion
GTGTGTGTGTGTGTGTGTAAAATATAGAATAAATTTATAATTTACTTCAACATGCTTCCTCTATTTAGAAGTGGAATTATTGTAATCTGAAATGTGAACATTTCTATGTAGAAACACGATAAAACAAATGTTATTTTGTGATTATTGCTTTTATTTATTTTTTTACGTCATATCCCTTTTTTTCAGTCAGTACTCTATGTGCTAAATTAGTCCGATTTGTCGAATAATTCGGTTTCTTCTATGTCAGGGGTGTCCAAACTTTATCCACTGAGGGCCGCACACTGAAAAATCAAAGCAAGTGGGGGCCATTTTGATATTTTTTATTTTAAAAAAACAATACAATAAAAAAAATTACATTTCGGCCTCCACTCAAGCTTGATCTCAGGGACCCCGAAGGGTTTTGGTCAAACAAATTATTAAAAATGTGTCATTATTCAGTATTATTTTTTTATTATTATTCAAGTTTTAAATCTCTAGATAAACATTAGGTCTATCTGTCAAAATAATGATTTTAAAGATTTAAGTTGTATGCTTTTTGTCACCCAAAAAAATGTTAATGGGAAAATCACAAAATATGCAATATTTTCACCCAATAATTTTTTCAAGTGGAATATTTGAGATTATATAATAATTGGAGCATTAAAAAGGTCAATAACTCATAACACCATTGATTTTAATTCATTATTATTTTTTGAGCAATGACACTTAAAAACAAATCACACTAAAATTATTGGGGATCCAAAAGGGTCCTACTCATTAAATTGTTGGAAAATAAATTTAAAAAATGTTTTACCATTTACTTTTAACAGAATAATCTCGAGATCAACTTCAGATCTATCCGTCAATTATAAGTTTTATGGTTGTTTATGTTTTTTGTTTGTTCATCTTAGGCCAGGGGTCTTAAACTCACTTTAACTGGGGGCCACTGGATGCAGAGTCTTGGTGAGGCTGGGCCGCAAGAAAAGATTTCCTAAAAATAAAAATTGCATACTCCTCAGCATATATTTGTAATTAGCCGACCCACGGAAAATAATGTTATTTTTCGAAATGTGTGTTTCCGCTTTCCCTCCCTACAGCAACACGGTGGTCGGCGGATAATAGCCGGGAAAGTACCTGGATAGCGAGCGCAAAAAAGTGACGGCTCCCAGAGTGTTATCCGGCGTCATATAGAAAAATATATGTAGTGTTCATCATGTGAGGCAATGCAAATTAAACAATAAAGAAAGAAATATAACAATTTCAATTGGTCCAGGTTATCGGGGACTGTTATTACTGACGGAGAGGTGTCGCGTTGTGACTGCAGTTGGGCACGTAATAAAAACCCTCGTCTCCATCGCTTTCACTCACTTGCCGCTTTTCCACTAACGCAGGGGTAGGCAACCCAGAACGTTGAAATAGCCATTTTGGACCCAAATAACAATGCTGTCAAGCGGCATTCATATAAAACTTGCTGGCCGCACTAACGATAAACTTTCATATTAAGGTGGGGTCGCCAAATAACGTCTCGTGGGCCGCGTGTCTGAGACCCCTGTTTTAGGACCTTCTTTTAAAAAACAGCTCAGTTTTTTACATGCCAAACACAAAATATGCCCCATTTTCCTCAAAAAATATCTCCAAGTGGAATATCTAAAGCAGGGGTAGGGAACCTATGGCTCTAGAGCCAGATGTGGCTCTTTTGATGACTGCATCTGGCTCTCGGATAAATCTGAGCTGACATTGCTTAACACGATAAGTAATGAATAATTACACTTGTAATCACAGTGTTAAAAATAACGTTCGAAATATAAAAAAATCTCATGCATTTTAAATCCATCCATTCGTTTTCTACCGCACCTGGTCAAGAAGTTGCGTTAATGGTAAGAAGTTATGTATTTATTATTGGTTAGTGTGGGGCTTGTCCTCCTGGGGGTTCTTCAGACCACCTAGCACCGACATGAGAGCCTGTTTCAGGGTTACAATATTGTTTTCTTTTTCAATAAGTCTCTCAGTTGCTTCCTAGCAATTGTCTTTTCCTCTTTCGTTCTCGCTCGCGTTCTGGCTCCAGCCCCAACCCCGTCTCTCCTCCTGGCTGCTGCTTATAACAGAGCGACAGGTGATTAGATAACAAGGCACAGGTGGGCCATCCACGCATCTGTCGCTAATTTCGAGGCCGATCCTGGCAACACCCCGCTTCGCTGCAGGCCCGCAGGCCACGCCCCCTCCACAGTTAGCTTCAGAATAACAATATTATTACAAAGAATAAGAGACCTATTATACTCTAGAAATGTTGGTCTTATTTAAAAATGCACACATTTAGTTGTTCAGTGTTGATTTTTTTTTTTTAAATGGCTCTTACAGAAATACCTTTTAAAATATTTGGATTCTTGGCTCTCTCAGCCAAAAAGGTTCCCGACCCCTGATCTAAAGTGACGTAATTGGAGCCTTGAATAGGTCAATAATCCATAATGATTCTTTTTTTTTTTTAAGAAAGAAACAGCCTGCATGGCAGCTTTGTTATTAGAGTAAACATTGCAACATTTTCGTGTTACATTTCACCCGTTTGCTCTTTTATACCACTTTTTACGTTTTAAACATTTTTCAATGGTATTTTTAAAATGTGCCGTGGGGCTATTGAAAAATTCCCTGCTGGCCGCACTTTGGACACAGCTGTTCTTTGTGAAGATCTAGTTTCCATGCTCTTATCTTATGCAATGTGCCTCTCCTACACTAGGGGGCGCCTGTGGTCATTTCAGCTTGTTTAGAGTAAATACAGTAGAAGAAGAAAATGCTACGTGCTAATAAGCTAGCACTAGTAACTTTAAAAACCACGGATTTTGACAGATAAGTACAACTTTCCACTGCTTTTTGATGTTTTTGGTAATTTTTCAAAGTGTTAAAATGACACTTGTGGCTATTCGGATCACAAGAGACATACAAAAAGATCGTTTTTTTTCGTCAATTGTTTTAGGAAGTTTTTGCTTACCTGCTGTCTCGAACTGTGGGAAAGTGCTGACGTCATGTCACGTGAATAAAGTCTCCTCTTTGGGGAAATTCTTATACTTATTCAACTATTTTATGAAATACTTTATTAAAAACTGACCTATTTCAGCTGCTTATAGCTGTACCTTGTGCTTGTTCTATTGGTGAAATGGAATCAAACGTCATTATACTGCTTACTTTGGATTGGTCAAACCGAGTCACGTGACAGTGTATGCCGGAAACACGGTCGCTGATATAAGAATACGATAATTAAAGGCCTACTAAAATGAGATTTTCTTATTTAAACGGGGATATCAGGTCCATTCTATGTGTCATACTTGATCATTTCGCGATATTACCATATTTTTGCTGAAAGGATTTAGTAGAGACCATCGACGATAAAGTTCGCAACTTTTGGTCGCAGATAAAAAAGCCTTGCCTGTACCGGAAGTAGCAGACGATGTGCGCGTGACGTCACGGGTTGTGGAGCTGTTTACAATCATGGCCGCCAGCAGCGAGAGCGATTCGGACCGAGAAAGCGACAATTTCCCCATTAATTTGAGCGAGGATGAAATATTCGTAGATGAGGAAAGTTAGAGTGAAGCAAAAAAAAAAAAAAGGCGACGGCAGTGGGAGCAATTCAAACATTAGACACATTTACTAGAATAATTCTGGAAAATCCCTTATCTGCTTATTGTGTTAATAGTGTTTTAGTGAGATTATAAAGTCATACCTGAAAGTCGGAGGGCTGCGGTGACCGCCAGTTTTTCTGAGAGAAGCCAATGGAGGAGCCAAGATCACAGCTGCCTTTTTGACAGCTGCATAATCCGCTCAAGTCTCCGCTAAGAGACGACTTAATATCACAATTTTCCCATCCAAAAACTTGCAGTTCAATTACCTTTTCTCGCAGATCCTTTGACAATTCTTTTGCCTTCCCCATGACTCCGAATCCAGAAAAATCCATGCAACACTGGATTAAAGAAATTTACTGAGGTTTTATACACACACATTAAAGGCCTACTGAAAGCCACTACTATCGACCAGGCAGTCTGATAGTTTATATATCAATGATGAAATATTAACATTGCAACACATGCCAATACGGCCTTTTTAGTTTACTAAATTGCAATTTTAAAATTTCCCGCGAAGTATCCTGTTTAAAACGTCGCGGGTTGTAGCGGACATTTTTTTCCAGCCCGATCCTAGCTATAAGTAGTCTGCTTTAATCGCATAATTACACAGTATTCTGGACATCTGTGTTGCTGAATCTTTTGCAATTTTTTAAAAATTAATAATGGAGACGTCAAAGAAGAAAGATGTAGGTGGGAAGCGGTGTATTGCAGCCGCCTTTAGCAACACAAACACAGCCAGTGTTTCCTTGTTTACATTCCCGAAGGTGAAGCTTTACTATGGAACAGAGCGGTCAAGCGAACATGGTTCTCTACCACATGTCATGTGAGAAAATTGTGGTAATAAGTCGGGTCTTACCGTAGACATGTCAAAGAGGCAGCTGCGACTCTCTTGCCATCTCCGTGGCTTCCCTCAGAGACACTGGCGGTCATCACACCTGTGGCCACACCCCTCTGACTTTCAGGTACGACAGTATAATTTCACTACAATGCTAGTAACACAATAAGCAGACAAGGGATTTTCCAGAATTATCGTAGTAAATGTGTCTAATAACATCTGAATCGCTCCCGCTGCCTTTTTTTTTTTTTAGTGCTTCACTCTAACTTTCCTCATCCACGAATCTTTCATCCTAGCTCAAATTAATTGGGAAATAGTCGCTTTCTCGGTCCGAATCGCTCTCGCTGCTGGTGGCCATGATTGTAAACAATGTTCAGATGTGAGGAGCTCCACAACCCGTGACGTCACGCGCACATCGTCTGCTACTTCCGGTACAGGCAAGGCTTTTTTATTAGCGACCAAAAGTTGCGAACTTTATCATCGATGTTCTCTACTAAATCCTTTCAGCAAAAATATGGCAATATCGCGAAATGATCAAGTATGACACATAGAATGAACCTGCTATCCCCGTTTAAATAAGAACATCTCATTTCAGTAGGCCTTTAATGGTTTCCCATCAGGACGGATCCTTCAAGGTTCCATCAGGACAGATCCATTAGGGATGTGTTATCAAGAAAAATGAAAGACTGACGAGGGGAGACCTTATCCTGCCACAGGATGTGCTTCTTATCGCGGATTTACAAAACATACTTAAGTAGATTCTCTAATTTCCCTTCTAGTTAATTCCCTTGGGATCTTCTTCCCACAGAAGCTGCTGAGATGAAGTCAAAGACCATGCCGCTTGTCGTCCTCGCGGTCCTGATGATGAGGATGTGCCAGGGCCGTGTGGTCTCTCGATGTGAGCTCAAAAAGAGACTGGATGAGGTCATTGTGCTGCCTGAAGGGCTTCAAACGTTCAAAAGGAACATCCTGTCAGTAGGTCAGGAGAGGACTCTTCTTAAACATCATTTTAACTACTTCAAAGCACACAATATACTACAAACTTTTCAATCTTTCTTACACAACTTTGTTTTTACTTTCCAGTCTTGTGTGAAGTGGAGAGGGTATCCAATCTGAACACCAGTCTAGTCCGGACTGTCCCCACCATGTCAATTTTCCCTCACCCTACTACCAACACCACAAGACCTCCTGAACTACCAAACACCAACACCACAAGACCTCCTGAACCACCAGCAACCAACACCACAAGACCTCCTGAACCACCAAACACCAACACCACAAAACCTCCTGAACCACCAGCAACCAACACCACAAGACCTCCTGAACCACCAGCAACCAACACCACAAAACCTCCTGAACCACCAGCAACCAACACCACAAAACCTCCTGAACCACCAGCTACCAACACCACAAGACCTCCTGAATTACAAACTACCAACACCACAAGACCTCCTGAATCACCAGCAACCAACACCACAAGACCTCCTGAACCACCAAACACCAACACCACAAGACCTCCTGAACCACCAGCAACCAACACCACAAGACCTCCTGAACCACCAGCCACCAACACCACAAGACCTCCTGAACCACCAAACACCAACATCACAAGATCTCCTGAACCACCAAACACCAACACCACAAGGCCTCCTGAACCACCAGCAACCAACACTACAAGATCTCCTGAATCACCAAACACCAACACCACAATACCTCCTGAATCACCAGCAACCAACACCACAAGACCTCCTGAACCACCAGCAACCAACACCACAAGACCTCCTGAACCACCAGCTACCAACACCACAAGACCTCCTGAATTACAAACTACCAACACCACAAGACCTCCTGAATCACCAGCAACCAACACCACAAGACCTCCTGAACCACCAAACACCAACACCACAAGACCTCCTGAACCACCAGCAACCAACACCACAAGACCTCCTGAACCACCAGCCACCAACACCACAAGACCTCCTGAACCACCAAACACCAACATCACAAGATCTCCTGAACCACCAAACACCAACACCACAAGGCCTCCTGAACCACCAGCAACCAACACTACAAGATCTCCTGAATCACCAAACACCAACACCACAATACCTCCTGAATCACCAGCAACCAACACCACAAGACCTCCTGAACCACCAGCAACCAACACCACAAGACCTCCTGAACCACCAAACACCAACACCACAATATCTCCTGAATCACCAGCAACCAACACCACAAGATCTCCTGAACCACCAAACACCAACACCACAAGACCTCCTGAACCACCAGCCACCAACACCACAAGATCTCCTGAATCACCAAACACCAACACCACAAGACCTCCTGAACCACCAGCAACCAACACCACAAGATCTCCTGAACCACCAGCAACCAACACCACAAGGCCTCCTGAACCACCAAAAACAAACACCACAAGACCTCCTGAACCACCAACCAACACCACAAGATCTCCTGAACCACCAAACACCAACACCACAAGACCTCCTGAACTACCAACCAACACCACAAGATCTCCTGAACCACCAAACACCAACACCACAAGACCTCCTGAACTACCAACCAACACCACAAGATCTCCTGAACCACCAGCAACCAACACCACAAGGCCTCCTGAACCACCAAACACCAACACCACAAGACCTCCTGAACCACCAACGACCACCAACACAACAAGACTTCCAGAACAACCCACTAATTCCAACACCACAAGATCCCCTGAACCGCCTTCTACTACAACCACCACAGAACCCCCTGAACCAACAACTACCACAACCACCACAGAACCATCTGAACCAACAACTACCACAAGTCCTCCTGAACTACCAACTACCACAACCACCACAGAACCAACAACTACCACAGCCGCCACAGAACCACCTGAACCAACAACTACCACAGCCACCACAGAACCCCCTGAACCAACAACTACCACAAGTCCTCCTGAACTACCAACTACCACAACCACCTCAAGACTCCCTGTTGCACCAACTACCACCACCACCACCCCCACAAGACCTCCTGAACCATCAACTACCACAGCCACCCCAAGACCCCCTATACCAATAACTACCACCACCCCCACAAGTCCTCCTGAACTACCAACTACCACAACCACCTCAAGACTCCCTGTTGCACCAACTACCACCACCACCACAAGACCTCCTGAACTACCAACTACCACAACCACCACAAGACCTCTTGAAGTAGAAACCACGAGCACAATATTTTTTCAGTTGTCGAACACCAGTCTGGCAAACATATCTCGTCAGATTGAGCTGGCGGCGTTGGAGAAGCACTTGGACGAAATGTGGAGTACAAACCAAGGACCACGTAGGAAGAGACAGCTACCGGGCGACAATGTGGACCAGCAGCCGTATTCGCACACTTTGTATGGACTTTTCCAGATGTCTGACTCCATTTTCTGCGAGTTAAGCGATCCTCGGACCAACAACATCTGCACGACGCCCTGCACTGGTAAGTCTCGGTGAAGTCTTTTCAACCGCTACGTTGTCACCAACCGTCCTTTTCCTCGTCTAGCTTTCATCGACGATGACATCACGGACGACATCGAATGCTTCGTGGCCAGTCAGTACTGGATGTAAGTTCCACTCCCTACACCTTCTCCTTACATTGTTATTAATTATTTTTTAAATTATTTTATTTATTTATTTATTTATTTCATGAAAAAGGGAGTTTTTTGTGGTGGTTTTAAGTGTATCTTGCGTTTTTTATGTTGATTTAATAAAAAAAAAAATAGAATTACAGCACAGCATTTACCTATATCACACAATCCAAACAACCTTCCCTAGTCATAGTGCAAGAAAAAAAAGAAGAAAAAAAAGGCAACATAAAGTTCAACACACATAACACCACCTGCTCACTGAAGCTTGTGGATTTCATGAAAAAATGTCCATTAAAAATGTCAAAATGACACCGATTTAAAATTCATTACAATGCATGATGGGAAAATGCAAAAAACTCTCCCCATGCTTGGCACATTTTAACTGCTGGATATTTCCGATCGCTTACAAAACGTTAAGGGCGTCGTCACGGAAGTAAAGAATAACTTTTAATTTTCCAATTATATTAATTATACATCCATTATATCAATTATTATGGATAATAATAAACACACATATATATACAGTCGTGGTCAAAAGTTTACATACACCTGTAAAGAACATCATGTCATGGCTGGTTTGAGTTTCCAATCATTTCTACAACTCTTCTTTTTTTGTGATGGAGTGATTGGAGCACATACTTGTTGCTCACAAAAAAAAACAACATTCATGAAGTTTGCTTCTTTTATGAATGTATTATGGCTCTACCATTAATCCCAGGAACACCACACCTACCGTCAAGCATGGTGGTTAAGGGCGTCATCACGGAAGTTAAGAATAATTTTAAATTTTCCAATTATATTAATTATACATCCATTATATCAATTATTATGGATAATAATAAACACATATATATATACAGTCGCGGTCAAAAGTTTACATACACCTGTAAAGAACATCATGTCATGGCTGGTTTGAGTTTCCAATCATTTCTACAACTCTTATTTTTTTGTGATGGAGTGATTGGAGCACATACTTGTTGCTCACAAAAAAAAAACATTCATGAAGTTTGCTTCTTTTATCAATCAATCAATCAATCAATGTTTACTTATATAGCCCTAAATCACTAGTGTCTCAAAGGGCTGCACAAACCACAACACAAACCACTACGACATCCTCGGTAGGCCCACATAAGGGCAAGGAAAACTCACACCCAGTGGGACGTCGGTTATGAATGTATTATGGCTCTACCATTAATCCCAGGAACACCATACCTACGGTCAAGCATGGTGGTGGTAGTATTATGCTCTGGGCTTGTTTTGCTGCCAATGGAACTGCTGCTTTACAGAGAGTTAATGGGACAATTAAAAAATGAGAATTACCTCCAAATTCTTCATAAAAGAACCAAACTGTTACGACGGGGGATGCAACTTACCGCGAGGTTCCTTCCACCGGGATGCAGACAGACGACTCCGGACAGGACTTGCAGGTAGGAACATGATTTAATCTTCAAAATCAAACATGTGCCAAAAACACAAAACAAGCAGAAGGAAAAGCTAAGGTTACTTCTTAGCACAGGAAGCATAAACTCGGAGACAAGAACTACAAACCTAACTGTTGCTTGAAGCCAACAACGAAGCCAGAGAGGTGGATAAATAGCTCTCTGATTAGCGGGGGACTGCAGGTGAGCGTGCAGACCACTAACCAGAGGCAGGTGACCCAAATTAATCCCCGTAGAAACCAAAAAAAACCCAAAGGTGCACAAGACAAATAACAGAAAATAACAAAAACACAAACTTCATGAATGTTTTTTTTTTTACCAACAATTATGTGCTCCAATCACTTTATCACACAAAAAATAATAGTTGTGGAAATGTTTGGATGTATAATTTTTTTTTAGCTCAATCCAGTCAAAAAGTGTGGACACCCCTGATTTAATGTGTCTCATGTTTAAAAATGTATTCAAACTTTTTTTTTTTTCCTTTTATGAAACCAACAGGAATGTCTTCAGGGCGGCCAGCCCTCAGTGTTATGCCAGCACCGACTTCCTTGATGAGTGTGTTTGATCTCGTAACAACAATAAATTCTTTCTTGCGCAGCGTTAAACCCCCGTCCACTGTTTTCTTTGCGGGAATCACTCAGTCTAACATAAAAGTGGACTTCGTTTTCCAGTGGGGTTTTTTTCGGAATTTCTTTCTATGCAAAAGTATTTATTTGAGATCTCAAATAGCGTACGTTTGCAGAGAAGCAGCTGCAAACAGAAAGAAGGAAGAGAGCAAAAAAACATAAAGAAAGACATTTTTCGGATATTTCTGTCCGCCGTGAAGATGTGAGAAGACCGAGGAGGAGTTGCTGCGAAAGGAATGTTTTGGTTAAATCTTGGGAAAGGCAGCAATACAGCATCAATCACTCAAGTAACCTTTGACCAAAAGACAAATACAATATGAGTTAGTAATCACAACAATTTTTGCCTCATGTTCTCAGGTGTTTTTTAAATAACTTTATTAATACAGAGGTGTGTTGTTGTTTTTTTAAGTACCTTTATTAATACACACGTAGGGTTTTTTTTTAATAACTTTACACAGACGGAGGTATTTTTTTTAAATAATTAACACAGACTGAGGTGTTTTTTAATAACTTTATTAACACAGACGGAATTGTTTTTTTTAAATAACTTTATTAACACAGATGGAATGTTTTTTTTAAATAACTATTAAGACAGATGAGGGTGCTTTTATTAAAATACATTTATTAACACAGACCGAAGTGTTTTTTAAATAACTATTAACACGGACAGAGGTGTTTTTTTCAAACTTTATCAACACACACAGAGGTGTTTTTAAAAATAACTTTAACAGACGGGGTGTTTTTTTAAATAACTTTATTAACACAGACGGAATTGTTTTTTGTTAAATAACTATTAACACAGATGGGGGTGATTTTTAAATAACTATGAACACAGATGGAGGTGGGTTTTTTAAAATAACTTTATTAACACAGATATGGATGTGTTTTTTAAAATAACTTTATTAACACGGACGGAATTGTTGTTTAAATAACTTTAATAACACAGACGCATGTTTTTAAATAACTGTTAACACAGACGGAGGTCGGGTTTTTTAAATAACTTTATCAACACAGACATGGATGTGTTTTGGAAAAAAAAGTTATTAACACGGACAGAATTGTTTAAATAACTTTATTAACCCAGACAGAATTGTTGTTTAAATAACTTTATTAACACAGAAATGTAAGTATTTTCTAAAATAACTTTATTAATACAGACGGAGGTGTTTTTTAAACAACTTTATTAATACAGATGTTTTTTTTTTTAAATACCTTTATTAATACACACATATTTTTTTTTTATAACTTTACACAGGCGGAAGTGTTTTTTTTTTTTTAAATAACTTAATTAACACAGCCTGATGTGTTTTTTAATAACTCAGACATGAAGGTATTTCTTAAATAACTTTGTTAACACAGACTGAATTGTTTTTCTAAATAACTTTATTAACACAGACAGAATGTTTTTTTTTAAATAACTATTAACACGGAAGGAGGTGCTTTTATTAAAACACATATATTAACTCAGACGGAGGTGTTTTTTTAAATAACTATTAACACAGACAGACATTTTTTTTCAAACTTTATCAACACACACAGAGGTGTTTTTAAAAATAACTTTAACAGACGGGGTGTTTTTTTAAATAACTTTATTAACACAGACGGAATTGTTTTTTTTGTTAAATAACTATTAACACAGATGGGGGTGATTTTTAAATAACTATGAACACAGATGGAGGTGGGTTTTTTTAAATAACTTTATTAACACAGATATGGATGTGTTTTTTAAAATAACTTTATTAACACGGACGGAATTGTTGTTTAAATAACTTTAATAACACAGACGCATGTTTTTAAATAACTGTTAACACAGACGGAGGTCGGGTTTTTTAAATAACTTTATCAACACAGACATGGATGTGTTTTTGAAAAAAAAGTTATTAACACGGACAGAATTGTTTAAATAACTTTATTAACCCAGACAGAATTGTTGTTTAAATAACTTTATTAACACAGAAATGTAAGTATTTTCTAAAATAACTTTATTAATACAGACGGAGGTGTTTTTTAAACAACTTTATTAATACAGATGTTTTTTTTTTTTAAGTACCTTTATTAATACACACATATTTTTTTTTTATAACTTTACACAGGCGGAAGTGTTTTTTTTTTTTTTAAATAACTTAATTAACACAGCCTGATGTGTTTTTTAATACCTCAGACATGAAGGTGTTTCTTAAATAACTTTGTTAACACAGACGGAATTTTTTTTCTAAATAACTTTATTAACACAGACAGAATGTTTTTTTTTAAATAACTATTAACACGGAAGGAGGTGCTTTTATTAAAATACATATATTAACTCAGACGGAGGTGTTTTTTTAAATAACTATTAACACAGACAGACATTTTTTTTCAAACTTTATCAACACACACAGAGGTGTTTTTAAAAATAACTTTAACAGACGGGGTGTTTTTTTAAATAACTTTATTAACACAGACGGAATTGTTTTTTTGTTAAATAACTATTAACACAGATGGGGGTGATTTTTAAATAACTATGAACACAGATGGAGGTGGGTTTTTTAAAATAACTTTATTAACACAGATATGGATGTGTTTTTTAAAATAACTGTATTAACACGGACGGAATTGTTGTTTAAATAACTTTATTAACACAGACGCATGTTTTTAAATAACTCTTAACACAGACGGAGGTCGGGTTTTTTAAATAACTTTATCAACACAGACATGGATGTGTTTTTGAAAAAAAAGTTATTAACACGGACAGAATTGTTTAAATAACTTTATTAACCCAGACAGAATTGTTGTTTAAATAACTTTATTAACACAGAAATGTAAGTATTTTCTAAAATAACTTTATTAATACAGACGGAGGTGTTTTTTAAACAACTTTATTAATACAGATGTTTTTTTTTTTTAAGTACCTTTATTAATACACACATATTTTTTTTTTATAACTTTACACAGGCGGAAGTGTTTTTTTTTTTTTGAATAACTTAATTAACACAGCCTGATGTGTTTTTTAATACCTCAGACATGAAGGTGTTTCTTAAATAACTTTGTTAACACAGACGGAATTGTTTTTCTAAATAACTTTATTAACACAGACAGAATGTTTTTTTTAAAATAACTATTAACATGGAAGGAGGTGCTTTTATTAAAATACATATATTAACTCAGACGGAGGTGTTTTTTTAAATAACTATTAACACAGACAGACATTTTTTTTCAAACTTTATCAACACACACAGAGGTGTTTTTAAAAATAACTTTAACAGACGGGGTGTTTTTTTAAATAACTTTATTAACACAGACGGAATTGTTTTTTTGTTAAATAACTATTAACACAGATGGGGGTGATTTTTAAATAACTATGAACACAGATGGCGGTGGGTTTTTTAAAATAACTTTATTAACACAGATATGGATGTGTTTTTTAAAATAACTGTATTAACACGGACGGAATTGTTGTTTAAATAACTTTATTAACACAGACGCATGTTTTTAAATAACTATTAACACAGACGGAGGTCGGGTTTTTTAAATAACTTTATCAACACAGACATGGATGTGTTTTTGAAAAAAAAGTTATTAACACGGACAGAATTGTTTAAATAACTTTATTAACCCAGACAGAATTGTTGTTTAAATAACTTTATTAACACGGGCACGTAAGTGTTTTCTAAAATAACTTTATTAATACAGACGGAGGTGTTTTTTTAATAACTTTATGAACAGAGACATGCAGGTGTTTTTTAAAATAACTTTATTAACATGGACAGAAGTGTTTTTAAAACAACTTTATTAACACAGACGGAAGTGTTTTTTTTTAAATGTTATTAACACGGATGGACGTGTTTTTTTAAATAACTTTATTAACACAGACCGACTTTTTTAAAATAACTTTATTAACCCAGACGGAGGTGTTTTTTTAAAATAACTATTAACACAGACGGAGGTGGGGGGTTTTAAATACATTTATTAACACAGAAGGAGGTGTTTTTAAAATATATATATATATATTAACACAGACGGAGGTGTTTTTTAAATAACTTTATTAACAAAGACGGAATTGTTTTTTAAAATAATTTATCGAGACGGACAAAAGAGTCTACAACAGAACTGAACTTACATAAATCAGACTGAACACTCAATTTGCCTCAATCAATAAAATGTTGTCAATATTTATTGATCCACTAAAGTTGACTAAGGTAAGATTAATTAAAGCTGACCAAGGTCTGATCCACCAATGGTGACTAAGATATATGATTCATTAAAGCTGACTAAGGTCTGACTAACTAAAGCTGACTAAGGTCAAATCCACTGAAGGGGACTAAGGTATGATTCACTAAAACTGACTAAGGTCTGACTTACTAAAGCTGACAAGGTCTGATCCACTAAAGTTGACTAAGGTAAGATTAATTAAAGCTGACCACGGTCTGATCCACCAATGGTGACTAAGGTATGATTCATTAAAACTGACTTAAGGTCTGACTTACTAAAGCTGACCAAGGTCTGATCCACTAAAGGTGACCAAGGTCTGATCCACCAATGGTGACTAAGGTATGATTCATTAAAGATGACTAAGGTCTGACTTACTAAAGCTGACTAAGATCGGATCCACTGAAGGGGACTAAGGTATGATTCACTAAAACTGACTAAGGTCTGACTAACTAAAGCTGACTAAGGTCGGATCCACTGAAGGGGACTAAGGTATGATTCACTAAAACTGACTAAGGTCTGACTTGCTAAATCTGACCAAGGTCTGATCCACTAAAGGTGACTAAGGTAAGATTCATTAAAGCTGACCAAGGTCTGTTCCACCAATGGTGACTAAGGTATGATTCATTAAAGCTGACTAAGGTCTGACTTACTAAAGCTGACCAAGGTCTGCGTTGCAGTTTTCAATAGGAACTTTGCCCCTGCCAAGATGGCCGCCACGTAGGCACGTGACAAGACACACGCGCGTGCGCGAAAAAAGCAAACATGTGACGTCTGACGTCATCCTGAACCAGGAAGTTGTCTGCTTTCAGCGCATACATTTTTTTTTTGTGTCTCGACTTCGATCTAAAAAGTTTTAAACACGACATCATAACTTTTCAACAAATATTTAGGCGTGATCTAAAATATGACACAACATTTAATCGAGGAAAAGCGTACAAGCAGTAAAAAGATGTCATGGAAGTATGTAAGAACTGCAGTTTGTTGTTTGAAGCTGTATTTATTGACGTTGGACACCAGGGGGCAGTAGAACACCACAACAAGCAGAACGGTGCACTTTTTAGGCAGCTTTACGCCACTTGGTGGTCACGTAGTGGACGTGATAACACGATGACGTCATCGCGTGGACACACAATGGAGGACATCCTTCTTCTTCACCATTCCAGTGTGTCTAGCTCCGCCCCTTTAGTCACCCGCCCACTTGAAGCTGCCAAAAAGTGGTACGGTATGGTTCGGCATTATTATGGTATGGTATGGCATGGTACGATATTGTCCGGCATTATATGGTCCGATACGATATATGATTATATGGTACAGTATGATTATGGTATGGTATGATATGGTACGGTATGATTATGGTATGGTGAGGTTCAGCATGATATGGTACAGTAAGGTCTAGTATGCTATGGTACGGCATGGTCTGGCATGATATGGTACGGTAAGATCCAGTTATATGGTACGGTATGATTATGGTATGGTAAGGTTCAGCATGATATGGTACGGTATGGTCTGGCATGATATGGTAAGGTATGGTCTGGCATGATATGGTACGGCATGATTCTGGTCCAGTATAGTCCGGCATAAGATTGTACGGTATGGTCCAGCATGAAATAGTATGGCATGGTCTAGTATGATACGGCATGGTATGGTACAGTATGGTCTGGTATGATTATGGTACGGTATCGTTCAGTTTGATAGGGTATATCATGATCCGGCACGGTATGATCCGGCATTATATGGTACGGTATGATTGTGGCATGGTACGGTTTGGCATGACATGACACAGTAAGATAATGGTACGATATGAGTATGATACGGTATGATATGGTACAGTATGGTCCAGCATGATATAGTACGGTATGGTCTAGTATGGTATGGTATGGTCTGGCATGATAAGGTACAGTATGGTCTGGTATGATTATGGTACGGCATCGTTCAGTTTTATATGTCATATTATGTCGTCCGGCATGATATGGTACGATATGATTATGGTATGGTACGGTTTGGCATGACATGATACGGTAAGACAACGGTACAGTATGATATGGTACGGTATGGTCTAATATGATTATGGTACGGTATCGTTCAGTTTGATATGGTATATTATGATCCAGCATGACATGGTACGGCATGATTATGGTCCAGTGTAGTCCGGCATGGTCCGGCATGATATATTACGGCATGGTCTAGTATGATATGGCATGGTATGGTATGATTATAGTACGGCATCGTTCAGTTTGATATGGTATATTATGATCCGGCATGATATGGTAAGATATGATTATGGTATGGCATGGTTTGGCATGACATGATACGGTAAGCTACTGGTACGGTATGATTATGGTACAGTATGGTTCGGCACGATATAGTACCAAATGGTTATGGTACAGTATGGTCCAGCATGTCATGGTAGGGTATAATTATGGTACGGTATGGTCTGGCATGATATGCTGCGGTATGATTATGGTATGGTCTGGCATGATATGGTACACTATGGTCCAGTATGACATGGTCCAGTATGATATGGTACGGTATGGTCGGGCTTGATACGGTCCTGTATGATGATGTTACAGTATGGTCCAGCATGATATGGTACGGTACAGTCTAGCGTGACACGGAATGGTACGGTCCAGCATGGACAAAGTGTACCGCTTGGTAGAAACTGGACTCGGGACTCCTGATTGTGGACCAAAAAGTGGTGCACTTCACGAATGCTCACAAAGGAAAGCAAAAGAATCCTGTCAGTCTTTGAGAGGACGCTTGGACAACATGGCTTGAAAACGGGGTCAAAGTCCGTCCGTGTACATTGACGTGCACCTCAACCTGGTTCTGTAGCGCCACCAAGAACCAAAAGCAGGGTCGAGATTGTTCTGGAGCGGTGGAGCGTCGGATCACACGTAGCGACCGCCGGCCCTGATCTCCGGGCACAGCCTGGCCTCCAGGTCTTCGATCCGGACGGACTCGGCGTCCTTGGAGCTGGCGAGGCTGGCGGCCCTGGTGATCTTGGTCAGGGTCTCTTCGTAGGGCGGGGGCAGGTACACCATGACGAAGACGCCGTCGGAGCCGGTGGAACTGGTGCTGCCGTGGCGCTCGGCGTTCAGAGTCAGCGAGGACAGGAACTCGGCGCCGCTGCCGTCGGCGTCCCGCAGGTCCAGGGCCACGAAGTCAGCCAGGCTCAGCTTGGACCTGGAACAACGGCGGCACGCCAGGACCAGCGCCAGGACCAGCAGGAGGACCGAGGCCGTCGGGAGGACCACGTAGACCAGCAACTCGTACTTCCCGTCTTCTCCCAGGTCGTTCCAGTTGAAGCCCTGCGCGCATGTGAGTGCACGTGTGAGTGCACGTATTGATCCAATAATCAATAATCATTCAGAAAGAGTAAATTAATAATGTGTTGAGTCATATTTTAGTCTGCAACTTGAAGAGAAATGAACTAATAAAGAGAAAGAGGACAAACAGCGACGTTTGGTGGACAACTTGGTAACTGCACCCCAGGACAGTATTTGGTATATTTAAATATCCATCCATGTTCTACCGTTTGTCCCTCCCGGGGTCCAGGTGGGCGGCTGGAGCCTATCCCGGCAGTACTAGGGCGGAAGGTGGGGTGCACCCTGGACAAGGAAGGCGGAGTACACCCTGGACAAGGATGGTGGGGTACTCCTGGACTGGGAGAATATATATATATATATATATATATATATATATATACATACACACACACATAGGGACAAGCGGTAGGAAATGGATGGATGATATATATACACACACATACATACATACATACATACATATATATGTATGTATATATATACATATGCATATATAATATATATATATATATATATATACATATGCATACATACATACAGTACATATATATACACATATATATACACATAAATGTATATATGTATACATATATATGTATATATATATTTATATATACATATATATATATACATATATATGTATACATATACAGTATATGTATACATATACACATATATGCATACATATACACATATATGTATATATACACATATATATACATACATATATATGTATACATATATACATACATATATATACACACAAATGTATATATGTATATATATGTATATATATACATATATATGTATACATATATATGTATATATATACACACATATGTATACATATACACATATACATGCATACATATATATATGCATATATATGTATACATACGTACATACATACATATATATACACACACACACACACACACACACACACACACACACACACACACACACACACACACATAACCTGCTAAATAGTCAGCATCACACATTCTACGAATCAGTTAACAAGTCATCACCGCACACCCTGCTGACCAGCCAACTAGTTGACTTATCACACATTCTATTAACCATCTAACTAGTCATCATCACATGCCCTACTAACCAGCTAACTAGTCAACACCATATATCATATTAACCAGCTAACTTGTCATCATCACATACCATACTAAACAAGATAACTAGTCATCACCACATATTATATTACCAGCTAACTAGTCGTCACCACACCACCACATTCTAACTAGTTAACTAGTCATCATAACTCAACCTACTAACCAGCTAACTCGTCATCACTACCAAGGAGCTCCTTGATGGAGGTCATCCCAGCAAAAGCTGGTAGCAAGTGATGTTGGTGCTGGTGGTTGACAAGGTGAGACTAACCCACCTGCTTGTCCTGGCCCGAAGGAGGCGAGGTGACCCAGTCGTACGAGCCCCGACCCGCCGGGCCGAACCTCCTCCAGCTGCTCTCCAGGAGCCCGCGCATGCTTCAGGCGGCGTGTCGGCTTGTGATCCCTGATCTTGTGCAGCGCTTAAACAGGTTGGGGGCGGGGCTCAGTCTGGTGGGAGGGGCAGCGGCTCACGTGCACACGCACATGCACGTGACATCTGCATTAGCAACATCAGCAGCAGCAGCATAGCAATCAACACCCTCACTTGTCTGTCAACATCATCATCGGCATGTGCATCAACATCAACAACAGCTTCAGAACCGGCAACATCAGCAAAATCATCATCAGCATCATAAACATAAGCAACATGGTTAAAATCATCAACATCAGTGACATCATCAACATCATCAATATCATCAACATCAGTAACTTTACAAACATCAACATCAGAAACATCATCATCAATATCATCAACATCAGCAACATTACAGAAATCAACATCAGAACATCTGCAACATCAGCAACATCAGCAACATCATCAGTATCATCAATAACATCAACATCAGCAACATCATCATCGTCAACAACAGCAACATCATCAACATCAGAAACATAAGCAACATGGTTAAAATAATATCAGTAACATCAGTAATATCAACATCAGCAACAATACAAACAACACCAGAAACATCAGCAACATCATCAGTATCAACAATGTCATCAACATCATTAACATTAGCAACATCATCAACATCGGCAACATCAGTAACAACAGCAACATTACAAACATCTATATCAGAAACATCATCAACATTACAAACACCATCATTACAAACATCAGCAACATCATCAATATAATCGACATCAGCAACGTCATCATCAACATTAGCAACATCATCAACATCAGCAAAATCATCAACATCATCAATATAATCAACATCAGCAACATCATCAAAATAATCAACATCAGCAACATCATCAATATAATCAACATCATCAACATCAGCAAAATCATCAATATCATCAAAATAATCAACATCAGCAACATCATCAACATCAGCAAAATCATCAACGTCATTAATATAATCAACATCAGCAACATCATCAATATGAGCAACATCAGCATCAACATCAGTAAAATCATCAATATCATCTATATAATCAACATCAGCAACATCATTATCAACATCAGCAAAATTATCAATATAATCAATATCAGCAACATCATCAATATAATCAACATCAGCAACATCATCAATATAATCAACATCATCAACATCAGCAAAATCATCAATATCATCAAAATAATCAACATCAGCAACATCATCAACATCAGCAAAATCATCAACATCATCAATATAATCAACATCAGCAACATCATCAAAATAATCAACATCAGCAACATCATCAATATAATCAACATCATCAACATCAGCAAAATCATCAATATCATCAAAATAATCAACATCAGCAACATCATCAACATCAGCAAAATCATCAACGTCATTAATATAATCAACATCCGCAACATCATCAATATGAGCAACATCAGCATCAACATCAGTAAAATCATCAATATCATCTATATAATCAACATCAGCAACATCATTATCAACATCAGCAAAATTATCAATATAATCAATATCAGCAACATCATCAATATAATCAACATCAGCAACATCATCATCAACATCAGCGAAATCATCAACATCAGCAGCATCATCAATATAATCAACATCAGCAACATCATCAATATAATCAACATCAGCAATATCATGATCATCATCAGCAAAATCATCAACATCATCAATATAATCAACATCAGCAAAATCCTCAACATCATCAATATGATCAACATCCGCAACATCATCAATATAATCAACATCAGCAAGACCATCAGCAAAATCATCAACAACATCAGCATAATCATCAACATCATCAATAAAATTAACATCAGCAACATCATCAACATCAGCAAAATGATCAACATCAGCAACATCAACATCAGCAAAATCATCAATATGATCAACATCAGCAAAATCATCAACATCAACATCATCAATATCAGCAAAATCATCAACATCATCAATATAATCAACATCAGAAACATAAGCAACATGGCTAAAATAATATCAGTAACATCAGCAATATCAACATCAGCATAATTACAAACAACACCAGAAACATCAGCAACGTCATCAGTATCAACAATGTCATCAACATCATTAACATTAGCAACATCATCAACATCGGCAACATCAGTAACAACAGCAACATTACAAACATCTATATCAGAAACATCATCAACATTACAAACACCATCATTACAAACATCAGCAACATCATCAATATAATCAACATCAGCAACGTCATCATCAACATTAGCAACATCATGAACATCAGCATAATCATCAACATCATCAATATAATCAACATCAGCAACATCATCAAAATAATCAACATCAGCAACATCATCAATATAATCAACATCATCAACATCAGCAAAATCATCAAAATAATCAACATCAGCCACATCATCAACATCAGCAAAATCATCGTCATTAATATAATCAACATCCGCAACATCATCAATATGAGCAACATCAGCATCAACATCAGTAAAATCATCAATATCATCTATATAATCAACATCAGCAACATCATTATCAACATCAGCAAAATCATCAATATAATCAATATCAGCAATATCATCAATATAATCAACATCAGCAACATCATCATCAACATCATCAATATAATTAAAATCAGCAAAATCCTCAACATCATCAATATGATCAACATCCGCAACATCATCAATATAATCAACATCAGCAAGACCATCAGCAAAATCATCAACAACATCAGCATAATCATCAACATCATCAATAAAATTAACATCAGCAACATCATCAACATCAGCAAAATGATCAACATCAGCAACATCAACATCAGCAAAATCATCAATATGATCAACATCAGCAAAATCATCAACATCAACATCAACAAAATCATCAACATCATCAATATCAGCAAAATCATCAACATCATCAATATAATCAACATCAGCAACATCAGCAAAATCATCAATATAATCAACATCAGCAACATTAGTTAGGTAGTTAGTGAGTATAGTTAGTTGGGACAGTTAGGGTAGTTAGTGAGTGTAGTTAGTTAATGTAGGCAGTCAGTGTAGTTAGTGGGGGTAGCTAGTTGGAGTAGTCAGTTCGAGGTAGTTAGTGAGGGTAGCTATTTGAGATAGTCAGGGTAGTTATCGAAGGTAGTGAGTGTAGTTAGTTAATGTCGGCAATCAGGGTAGTTAGTGAGGGTAGCTAGTGTGGTAGTTAGTGAGTTTAGTTAGTGGGGTATTTAGGGTAGCTAGTGAGTATAGTTAGTGAGTGCAGTTAGTTCATGTAGGCAGTCAGGGTAGTTAGTGGGATAGCGAGTGAGGTTAGTTTGTTAAGTAAGTGAAGGTAAGGAGGTAGTTAGTGAGGGTAAACCTGGCAGAATGTGTGTAGGTATTTCCACACAACACTAACACAAAGCAGTCATGTACATACAGTACAGTATATGCACATATGTGTATATATATACATATATATATACATATACATACACATATATATATATACACATATATATACACATATATACACATACATTCATACATATATACATATTTATATACACATATATATATATACACATATATATATATACATACATACATACATATAGACATATATATACATATACGTATATATATACATATATACATACATACATATAAATATATACAAATATACAAAAAAAAAATATATATACATACATATAGACATATATACATATATATATATACACACATACATATATATATATATATATATATATATATATATATATATATATATACACACATACATATATATATATATATATATATATATATATATACACACATACATATATATATATATATATATATATATATATATATGTATATATATATATATATATATATATATATATATATATATATATATATATATATAAAGTGCAGTATATGCCACCCTGTCCACTTTCTTAGAGAGGAAGTTTTTGCTGTCCTCAGTGGCCAGACTTCATGGTCAGTCCTCCACACGTCACATGTCTTCAACTTGAGCGTCATGGAGTCCACTTCAGAAGAGTCAAAGACAGGTTAGCTGACAGGTGCTAATGCTAATGGTGTTTAGCGTGTTTGCTAAATGAGCAGGTTAGCATGAAAGTAGAAGAGCGAGGAGGACATGTCCGCCATGTCAACATTCAACATCTGTCCCTCAGGATTTGTGCTCAGAGGATTAGCGTGCAGCCTGCAGATGTAATCACTGCTCACGTGGCCAGCAAGGCACGCTCACACCAGGACCCAAGACCTGCCGGGACACCCAGCACCAATAATCCTGCTCACAACACAACAGATACTGTCCTGTCATGTCTGTCATGTCTGTCATGTCCGTCATGTCTGTCATGTCTGTGATGTCCATCATGTCCATCATCTCTAGCATGTCCATCATGTCCGTTATGTCCGTCATGTCCATCATATCTGTGATGTCCATCATGTCTGTGATGTCCATCATGTCCATCATGTCCATCATGTCCATCATGTCCGTCATGTCCATCATGTCTGTGATGTCCATCATGTCCATCGTGTCTGTCATGTCCATTATGTCTGTGATGTCCATCATCTCTAGCATGTCCATCATCCCTGTCATGTCCACCATGTCCGTCATGTCCATCATATCTGTGATGGCCATCATGTCTGTGATGTCCATCATCTCTAGCATGTCCATCATCCCTGTCATGTCCATCATGTCCGTCATGTCCATCATGTCTGTCATGTCCATCATGTCTGTGATGTCCATTATGTCCGTTATGTCCATCATGTCTGTGATGTCCATCATCTCTAGCATGTCCATCATGTCCATTATGTCCGTCATGTCCATCATGTCTGTCATGTCCATCATGTCCATAATGTCTGTCATGTCCATCATGTCTGTGATGTCCATCATCTCTAGCATGTCCATCATGTCTGTCATGTCCATCATGTCTGTGATGTCCATCATCTCTAGCATGTCCATCATCCCTGTCATGTCCATCGTGTCTATCATGTCCATCGTGTCTGTGATGTCCATTATGTCCATCGTGTCTGTGACGTCCATCATGTCTGTGATGTCCATCATCCCTGTCATGTCCATCGTGTCTATCATGTCCATCATCCCTGTCATGTCCATCGTGTCTATCATGTCCATCATGTCTGTGATGTCCATCATGTCCATCATGTCTGTGATGTCCATCATGTCCATCGTGTCTGTGATGTCCATCATGTCCATCGTGTCTGTGATGTCCATTATGTCCATCATGTCTGTGATGTCCATCATCTCTAGCATGTCCATCATGTCCATTATGTCCGTCATGTCCATCATGTGCATCATGCCTGTGATGTCTATCATGTCTGTGATGTCCATCATGTCTGTCATGTCCATCATGTCTGTGATGTCCATCATCTCTAGCATGTCCATCATGTCCATTATGTCTGTCATGTCCATCATGTCTGTGATGTCCATCATCTCTAGCATGTCCATCATGTCCCATCATGTCTGTGATGTCCATCATGTCCATCGTGTCTGTCATGTCCATCATGTCTGTGATGTCCATTATGTCCGTTATGTCCATCATGTCTGTGATGTCCATCATCTCTAGCATGTCCATCATGTCCATTATGTCCGTCATGTCCATCATGTCTGTCATGTCCATCATGTCCATAATGTCTGTCATGTCCATCATGTCTGTGATGTCCATCATCTCTAGCATGTCCATCATGTCCATTATGTCCGTCATGTCCATCATGTCTGTCATGTCCATCATGTCCATAATGTCTGTCATGTCCATCATGTCTGTCATGTCCATCATATCTGTGATGTCCATCATGTCTGTGATGTCCATCATCTCTAGCATGTCCATCATCCCTGTCATGTCCATCGTGTCTATCATGTCCATCATGTCTGTGATGTCCATCATGTCCATCGTGTCTGTGATGTCCATCATGTCCATCGTGTCTGTGATGTCCATTATGTCCATCATGTCTGTGATGTCCATCATGTCTGTGATGTCCATCATCCCTGTCATGTCCATCGTGTCTATCATGTCCATCATGTCTGTGATGTCCATCATGTCCATCATGTCTGTGATGTCCATCATGTCCATCGTGTCTGTGATGTCCATCATGTCCATCGTGTCTGTGATGTCCATTATGTCCATCATGTCTGTGATGTCCATCATCTCTAGCATGTCCATCATGTCCATTATGTCCGACATGTCCATCATGTCCATCATGTCTGTGATGTCCATCATCTCTAGCATGTCCATCATGTCCATTATGTCCGACATGTCCATCATGTCTGTCATGTCCATCATGTCTGTGATGTCCATCATCTCTAGCATGTCCATCATGTCCATTATGTCTGTCATGTCCATCATGTCTGTGATGTCCATCATCTCTAGCATGTCCATCATGTCCCATCATGTCTGTGATGTCCATCATGTCCATCGTGTCTGTCATGTCCATCATGTCTGTGATGTCCATTATGTCCGTTATGTCCATCATGTCTGTGATGTCCATCATCTCTAGCATGTCCATCATGTCCATTATGTCCGTCATGTCCATCATGTCTGTCATGTCCATCATGTCCATAATGTCTGTCATGTCCATCATGTCTGTGATGTCCATCATCTCTAGCATGTCCATCATGTCCATTATGTCCGTCATGTCCATCATGTCTGTCATGTCCATCATGTCCATAATGTCTGTCATGTCCATCATGTCTGTGATGTCCATCATCTCTAGCATGTCCATCATCCCTGTCATGTCCACCATGTCCGTCATGTCCATCATATCTGTGATGGCCATCATGTCTGTGATGTCCATCATCTCTAGCATGTCCATCATCCCTGTCATGTCCATCATGTCCGTCATGTCCATCATGTCTGTCATGTCCATCATGTCTGTGATGTCCATTATGTCCGTTATGTCCATCATGTCTGTGATGTCCATCATCTCTAGCATGTCCATCATGTCCATTATGTCCGTCATGTCCATCATGTCTGTCATGTCCATCATGTCCATAATGTCTGTCATGTCCATCATGTCTGTGATGTCCATCATCTCTAGCATGTCCATCATGTCTGTCATGTCCATCATGTCTGTGATGTCCATCATCTCTAGCATGTCCATCATCCCTGTCATGTCCATCGTGTCTATCATGTCCATCGTGTCTGTGATGTCCATTATGTCCATCGTGTCTGTGATGTCCATCATGTCTGTGATGTCCATCATCCCTGTCATGTCCATCGTGTCTATCATGTCCATCATCCCTGTCATGTCCATCGTGTCTATCATGTCCATCATGTCTGTGATGTCCATCATGTCCATCATGTCTGTGATGTCCATCATGTCCATCGTGTCTGTGATGTCCATCATGTCCATCGTGTCTGTGATGTCCATTATGTCCATCATGTCTGTGATGTCCATCATCTCTAGCATGTCCATCATGTCCATTATGTCCGTCATGTCCATCATGTGCATCATGCCTGTGATGTCTATCATGTCTGTGATGTCCATCATGTCTGTCATGTCCATCATGTCTGTGATGTCCATCATCTCTAGCATGTCCATCATGTCCATTATGTCTGTCATGTCCATCATGTCTGTGATGTCCATCATCTCTAGCATGTCCATCATGTCCCATCATGTCTGTGATGTCCATCATGTCCATCGTGTCTGTCATGTCCATCATGTCTGTGATGTCCATTATGTCCGTTATGTCCATCATGTCTGTGATGTCCATCATCTCTAGCATGTCCATCATGTCCATTATGTCCGTCATGTCCATCATGTCTGTCATGTCCATCATGTCCATAATGTCTGTCATGTCCATCATGTCTGTGATGTCCATCATCTCTAGCATGTCCATCATGTCCATTATGTCCGTCATGTCCATCATGTCTGTCATGTCCATCATGTCCATAATGTCTGTCATGTCCATCATGTCTGTCATGTCCATCATATCTGTGATGTCCATCATGTCTGTGATGTCCATCATCTCTAGCATGTCCATCATCCCTGTCATGTCCATCGTGTCTATCATGTCCATCATGTCTGTGATGTCCATCATGTCCATCGTGTCTGTGATGTCCATCATGTCCATCGTGTCTGTGATGTCCATTATGTCCATCATGTCTGTGATGTCCATCATGTCTGTGATGTCCATCATCCCTGTCATGTCCATCGTGTCTATCATGTCCATCATGTCTGTGATGTCCATCATGTCCATCATGTCTGTGATGTCCATCATGTCCATCGTGTCTGTGATGTCCATCATGTCCATCGTGTCTGTGATGTCCATTATGTCCATCATGTCTGTGATGTCCATCATCTCTAGCATGTCCATCATGTCCATTATGTCCGACATGTCCATCATGTCCATCATGTCTGTGATGTCCATCATCTCTAGCATGTCCATCATGTCCATTATGTCCGACATGTCCATCATGTCTGTCATGTCCATCATGTCTGTGATGTCCATCATCTCTAGCATGTCCATCATGTCCATTATGTCTGTCATGTCCATCATGTCTGTGATGTCCATCATCTCTAGCATGTCCATCATGTCCCATCATGTCTGTGATGTCCATCATGTCCATCGTGTCTGTCATGTCCATCATGTCTGTGATGTCCATTATGTCCGTTATGTCCATCATGTCTGTGATGTCCATCATCTCTAGCATGTCCATCATGTCCATTATGTCCGTCATGTCCATCATGTCTGTCATGTCCATCATGTCCATAATGTCTGTCATGTCCATCATGTCTGTGATGTCCATCATCTCTAGCATGTCCATCATGTCCATTATGTCCGTCATGTCCATCATGTCTGTCATGTCCATCATGTCTGTGATGTCCATCATCTCTAGCATGTCCATCATGTCTGTCATGTCCATCATGTCCATAATGTCTGTCATGTCCATCATGTCTGTGATGTCCATCATCTCTAGCATGTCCATCATGTCCATTATGTCCGTCATGTCCATAATGTCTGTCATGTCCATCATGTCTGTGATGTCCATCATCTCTAGCATGTCCATCATGTCTGTCATGTCCATCATATCTGTGATGTCCATCATGTCTGTGATGTCCATCATCTCTAGCATGTCCATCATCCCTGTCATGTCCATCGTGTCTATCATGTCCATCATGTCTGTGATGTCCATCATGTCCATCGTGTCTGTGATGTCCATCATGTCCATCGTGTCTGTGATGTCCATCATGTCCATCGTGTCTGTGATGTCCATCATCTCTAGCATGTCCATCATCCCTGTCATGTCCATCGTGTCTATCATGTCCATCATGTCTGTGATGTCCATCATCTCTAGCATGTCCATCATCCCTGTCATGTCCATCGTGTCTATCATGTCCATCATGTCTGTGATGTCCATCATGTCCATCGTGTCTGTGATGTCCATCATGTCCATCGTGTCTGTGATGTCCATTATGTCCATCATGTCTGTGATGTCCATCATCTCTAGCATGTCCATCATGTCTGTCATGTCCATCATATCTGTGATGTCCATCATGTCTGTGATGTCCATCATCTCTAGCATGTCCATCATCCCTGTCATGTCCATCGTGTCTATCATGTCCATCATGTCTGTGATGTCCATCATGTCCATCATGTCTGTGATGTCCATCATGTCCATCGTGTCTGTGATGTCCATCATGTCCATCGTGTCTGTGATGTCCATCATGTCCATCGTGTCTGTGATGTCCATTATGTCCATCATGTCTGTGATGTCCATCATCTCTAGCATGTCCATCATCCCTGTCATGTCCATCATGTCTGTGATGTCCATCGTGTCCATCGTGTCTGTGATGTCCATCATGTCCATCGTGTCTGTGATGTCCATTATGTCCATCATGTCTGTGATGTCCATCATCTCTAGCATGTCCATCATGTCCATTATGTCCGTCATGTCCATCATGTGCATCATGCCTGTGATGTCTATCATGTCTGTGATGTCCATCATGTCTGTCATGTCCATCATGTCTGTGATGTCCATCATCTCTAGCATGTCCATCATGTCTGTCATGTCCATCATATCTGTGATGTCCATCATGTCTGTGATGTCCATCATCTCTAGCATGTCCATCATCCCTGTCATGTCCATCGTATCTATCATGTCCATCATGTCTGTGATGTCCATCATGTCCATCGTGTCTGTGATGTCCATCATGTCCATCGTGTCTGTGATGTCCATCATGTCCATCGTGTCTGTGATGTCCATTATGTCCATCATGTCTGTGATGTCCATCATCTCTAGCATGTCCATCATCCCTGTCATGTCCATCGTGTCTATCATGTCCATCATGTCTGTGATGTCCATCATGTCCATCGTGTCTGTGATGTCCATCATGTCCATCGTGTCTGTGATGTCCATTATGTCCATCATGTCTGTGATGTCCATCATCTCTAGCATGTCCATCATGTCTGTCATGTCCATCATATCTGTGATGTCCATCATGTCTGTGATGTCCATCATCTCTAGCATGTCCATCATCCCTGTCATGTCCATCGTGTCTATCATGTCCATCATGTCTGTGATGTCCATCATGTCCATCATGTCTGTGATGTCCATCATGTCCATCGTGTCTGTGATGTCCATCATGTCCATCGTGTCTGTGATGTCCATCATGTCCATCGTGTCTGTGATGTCCATTATGTCCATCATGTCTGTGATGTCCATCATCTCTAGCATGTCCATCATCCCTGTCATGTCCATCATGTCTGTGATGTCCATCGTGTCCATCGTGTCTGTGATGTCCATCATGTCCATCGTGTCTGTGATGTCCATTATGTCCATCATGTCTGTGATGTCCATCATCTCTAGCATGTCCATCATGTCCATTATGTCCGTCATGTCCATCATGTGCATCATGCCTGTGATGTCTATCATGTCTGTGATGTCCATCATGTCTGTGATGTCCATCATCTCTAGCATGTCCATCATGTCCCACCATGTTTGTGATGTCCATCATGTCCATCATGTCCGTCATGTCCATCATGTCTGTGATGTCCATCATGTCCATCGTGTCTGTCATGTCCATCATGTCTGTGATGTCCATCATGTCCATCGTGTCTGTCATGTCCATCATGTCTGTCATGTCCATCATGTCTGTGATGTCCATCATCTCTAGCATGTCCATCATGTCCATTATGTCTGTCATGTCCATCATGTCTGTGATGTCCATCATGTCTATCACGTCCCACCATGTTTGTGATGTCCATCATGTCCGTCATGTCTATCACGTCCGATCATGTCTGTGATGTCCGTCATGTCTATCATGTCCACCATGTTTGTGATGACCATCATGTCTGTGATGTCCATCACATCCCATCATGTCTGTGATGATTGTCATGTCTATTATGTCCATCATGTCTGTGATGTCCATCATGTCCATCATGTCTGTGATGTCCATCATCTCTAGCATGTCCATCATGTCCATTATGTCTGTCATGTCCATCATGTCTGTGATGTCCATCATGTCTATCACGTCCCACCATGTTTGGGATGTCCATCATCTCTAGCATGTCCATCATGTCCATTATGTCTGTCATGTCCATCATGTCTGTGATGTCCATCATGTCTATCACGTCCCACCATGTTTGGGATGTCCATCATGTCCGTCATGTCTATCACGTCCGATCATGTCTGTGATGTCCATCATGTCTATCATGTCCACCATGTTTGTGATGACCATCATGTCTGTGATGTCCATCACGTCCCATCATGTCTGTGATGTCCATCATGTCTATCATGTCCACCATGTTTGTGATGACCATCATGTCTGTGATGTCCATCATGTCTGTGAGTATTGTCGGTGCTTTTATGAGGTTCTTTCAGAGAGCTTTATCAGCACCGTAGAGTATTCTCATCAGATTCATTGTTAGCCACCTTGTACTTTCCATATTTTACAACTTAGAATGCATTACCAACAAAATAAAATGTTTTCTTGTCTCACATCAGGGAACATTTTTAAAAAAAAGTGCAGTTCTCCTTTAACCCTCAGGGACCGTTGTGAACACTAGAGGTCCATGGACACCAAATTAAAGTCTTAAAAGTAGGTCATATATATTATTGTATTATTATTTTCAAATGTTTCAAGCCATTTTTTTTGCTTGGGCAAAAACACACAGTCAGCAATATTTCCCTCCGAAAATGTGATGAGTTTCTAAAGGGAGCCTTGAAAAGTTCAATAATTGTGATGAGTTCCTAAAGGGAGCCTTGAAAAGTTCAATAATTCACAACAATGATGTTGATCCTTAATAAAAGTTTGAGCTTTGACACTTTTAAATATACAACAAAACCATATCAGAAGACCCTAGAGGGTCCCTCTCATAAAAGGTGTTAAAAGTAGGTCATATATACTCCACTGACCATATTCTGAAATCCAAAAAAGAGGACACAAATATGCGTGCCGAGGCGGGGACTTAAGGCTGCAAGGAGTTCTGGGTATTTGTTGTGTTGTGCTTATGTTGTGTTACGGTGCGGATGTTCTCCCGAAATGTGTTTATCATTTCTGTTTGGAGTGGGTTCACAATGTGGCGCATATTTGCAACAGTGATAAAGTTGTTTATACGGCCACCCTCAGTGTGACCTGTATGGCTGTTGACCAAGTATGTCTTGATCAGCAGCCAAGCCACTATCCCGCTCTCTCGGCCCTTCCCTCACAAATTCTGCCGCGTGCGCACACTTTTACAATTAGTTTTGTTTTTCAACCCCTTCTAAACCCTGTATGTATATTGAAAATACACGCAACCCTGACTCAAAACGCCGGACATTTGCGGCATTTAAGAAACCCCGCCCGGACAGCCCAGCAAAAGAGGACGTACGGTCAGCCTAGACCAGGGGTCCACAACCAGGTCGCCCGTAAGGACCAGATGAGTCGCCCGCTGGCCTGTTCTAAAAATAGCTCAAATAGCAGCACTTACCAGTGAGCTGCCTCTATTTTTTAAATTTTATTTATTTACTAGCAAGCTGGTCTCGCTTTGCTCGACATTTTTAATTCTAAGAGAGACAAAACTCAAATAGAATTTGAAAATCCAAGAAAATATTTTAAAGACTTGGTCTTCACTTGTTTAAATAAATTCAAATATTTTTTTATTTTGCTTCTTATAACTTTCAGAAAGACAATTTTAAAGAAAAAATACAACCCTAAAAATGATTTTGGGATTTTTAAACACATATACCTTTTTACCTTTTAAATTCCTTCCTCTTCTTTCCTGACAATTTAAATCATTGTTCAAGTTTTTTTTTATTTATTTTAAAGAATAATAAATACATTTTAATTCAATTCTTTATTTTAGCTTCTCTTTTTTTGACGAAGAATATTTGTGGAATATTTCTTCAAACTTGTGATTAAAATAAAATAAAAATATTCTGGCAAATCTAGAAAATCTGTAGAATCAAATTTAAATCTTATTTCAGAGTCTTTGGAATTTCTTTAAAAAAATTTGTTCTGGAAAATCTAGAAGAAATAATGATTTGTCTTTGTTAGAAACATAGCTTGGTCCAATTTGTTATATATTCTAACAAAGTGACATGTCATCAAAATTCTAAAATTAATCTTAATCAGGAAAAATGACTAATGATGTTCCATAAATTATTTTTTAATTTTTTTCAAAAAGATTCGAATTAGCTAGTTTTTCTCTTCATTTTTTTCGGTTGAATTTTGAATTTTAAATAGTCGAAATTCAAAATAAACTATGTTTCTAAATTAAATTTTCATTTTTTTTGTGCGTTTTCTCCTCTTTTAAACTGTTCAATTAAGTGTTTTTTTCATCATTTATTCTCTACAAAAAACCTTCCGTAAAAGGAAAAAAAAAATGTACGACGGAATGACAGACAGAAATACCCATTTTTTATAAATATAGATTTATTTATTAAAGGTTAATTGAGCAAATTGGCTATTTCTGGCAATTTTTTTAAGCGTGTATCAAACTGGTAGCCCTTGGCATTAATCAGTAACCAAGAAGTAGCTCTTGCTTTCAAAAAGGTTGGTGACCCCTGGTTTATAGCCTTTCTGTCCCAAAAAATATTTTTTTTGTACGCCAAACAAAAAAATGGAGGGAAAACACTGCAAATTTTTGTCATGTCGCGGGTGTGAAGGTCCAGTGTTCACTTTTTTACTGGCCAACAAGTGACTCAATGGGTGGAGCAGGGGTTGGACTCACCACAGACGTCGTGTTCCAAGGTGGAGAGTGGGTCTCACGGAGGTTGGACTCACCACAGACGTCGTGTTCCATGGTCTCACAGAGGTTGGACTCACCACAGACGTCGTGTTCCAAGGTCTCACAGAGGTTGGACTCACCACAGACGTCGTGTTCCATGGTCTCACAGAGGTTGGACTCACCACAGACGTCATGTTCCATGGTCTCACAGAGGTTGGACTCACCACAGACGTCGTGTTCCATGGTCTCACAGAGGTTGGACTCACCACAGACGTCGTGTTCCATGGTCTCACAGAGGTTGGACTCACCACAGACGTCGTGTTCCATGGTCTCACAGAGGTTGGACTCACCACAGACGTCGTGTTCCATGGTCTCACAGAGGTTGGACTCACCACAGACGTCGTGTTCCATGGTCTCACAGAGGTTGGACTCACCACAGACGTGTTCCATGGTCTCACAGAGGTTGGACTCACCACAGACGTCGTGTTCCATGGTCTCACAGAGGTTGGACTCACCACAGACGTCGTGTTCCATGGTCTCACAGAGGTTGGACTCACCACAGACGTCGTGTTCCATGGTCTCACAGAGGTTGGACTCACCACAGACGTCGTGTTCCATGGTCTCACAGAGGTTGGACTCACCACAGACGTCGTGTTCCAAGGTCTCACAGAGGTTGGACTCACCACAGACGTCGTGTTCCAAGGTCTCACAGAGGTTGGACTCACCACAGACGTCGTGTTCCATGGTCTCACAGAGGTTGGACTCACCACAGACGTCGTGTTCCAAGGTCTCACAGAGGTTGGACTCACCACAGACGTCGTGTTCCATGGTCTCACAGAGGTTGGACTCACCACAGACGTCGTGTTCCAAGGTCTCACAGAGGTTGGACTCACCACAGACGTCGTGTTCCATGGTCTCACAGAGGTTGGACTCACCACAGACGTCGTGTTCCAAGGTCTCACAGAGGTTGGACTCACCACAGACGTCGTGTTCCATGGTCTCACAGAGGTTGGACTCACCACAGACGTCGTGTTCCATGGTCTCACAGAGGTTGGACTCACCACAGATGTCGTGTTCCAAGGTCTCACAGAGGTTGGACTCACCACAGACGTCGTGTTCCAAGGTCTCACAGAGGTTGGACTCACCACAGACGTCGTGTTCCATGGTCTCACAGAGGTTGGACTCACCACAGACGTGTTCCATGGTCTCACAGAGGTTGGACTCACCACAGACGTCGTGTTCCATGGTCTCACAGAGGTTGGACTCACCACAGACGTCGTGTTCCAAGGTCTCACAGAGGTTGGACTCACCACAGACGTCGTGTTCCATGGTCTCACAGAGGTTGGACTCACCACAGACGTCGTGTTCCATGGTCTCACAGAGGTTGGACTCACCACAGACGTCGTGTTCCAAGGTGGAGAGTGGGTCTCACGGAGGTTGGACTCACCACAGACGTCGTGTTCCAAGGTCTCACAGAGGTTGGACTCACCACAGACGTCGTGTTCCATGGTCTCACAGAGGTTGGACTCACCACAGACGTCGTGTTCCATGGTCTCACAGAGGTTGGACTCACCACAGACGTCGTGTTCCATGGTCTCACAGAGGTTGGACTCACCACAGACGTCGTGTTCCATGGTCTCACAGAGGTTGGACTCACCACAGACGTCGTGTTCCAAGGTGGAGAGTGGGTCTCACGGAGGTTGGACTCACCACAGACGTCGTGTTCCAAGGTCTCACAGAGGTTGGACTCACCACAGATGTCGTGTTCCAAGGTCTCACAGAGGTTGGACTCACCACAGACGTCGTGTTCCAAGGTCTCACAGAGGTTGGACTCACCACAGACGTCGTGTTCCATGGTCTCACAGAGGTTGGACTCACCACAGACGTGTTCCATGGTCTCACAGAGGTTGGACTCACCACAGACGTCGTGTTCCATGGTCTCACAGAGGTTGGACTCACCACAGACGTCGTGTTCCAAGGTCTCACAGAGGTTGGACTCACCACAGACGTCGTGTTCCATGGTCTCACAGAGGTTGGACTCACCACAGACGTCGTGTTCCATGGTCTCACAGAGGTTGGACTCACCACAGACGTCGTGTTCCAAGGTGGAGAGTGGGTCTCACGGAGGTTGGACTCACCACAGACGTCGTGTTCCAAGGTCTCACAGAGGTTGGACTCACCACAGACGTCGTGTTCCATGGTCTCACAGAGGTTGGACTCACCACAGACGTCGTGTTCCATGGTCTCACAGAGGTTGGACTCACCACAGACGTCGTGTTCCATGGTCTCACAGAGGTTGGACTCACCACAGACGTCGTGTTCCATGGTCTCACAGAGGTTGGACTCACCACAGACGTCGTGTTCCAAGGTGGAGAGTGGGTCTCACGGAGGTTGGACTCACCACAGACGTCGTGTTCCAAGGTCTCACAGAGGTTGGACTCACCACAGATGTCGTGTTCCATGGTCTCACAGAGGTTGGACTCACCACAGATGTCGTGTTCCATGGTCTCACAGAGGTTGGACTCACCACAGACGTCGTGTTCCATGGTCTCACAGAGGTTGGACTCACCACAGACGTCGTGTTCCAAGGTGGAGAGTGGGTCTCACGGAGGTTGGACTCACCACAGACGTCGTGTTCCAAGGTCTCACAGAGGTTGGACTCACCACAGACGTCGTGTTCCATGGTCTCACAGAGGTTGGACTCACCACAGACGTCGTGTTCCATGGTCTCACAGAGGTTGGACTCACCACAGACGTCGTGTTCCATGGTCTCACAGAGGTTGGACTCACCACAGACGTCGTGTTCCATGGTCTCACAGAGGTTGGACTCACCACAGACGTCGTGTTCCATGGTCTCACAGAGGTTGGACTCACCACAGACGTCGTGTTCCAAGGTCTCACAGAGGTTGGACTCACCACAGACGTCGTGTTCCATGGTCTCACAGAGGTTGGACTCACCACAGACGTCGTGTTCCATGGTCTCACAGAGGTTGGACTCACCACAGACGTCGTGTTCCAAGGTCTCACAGAGGTTGGACTCACCACAGACGTCGTGTTCCATGGTCTCACAGAGGTTGGACTCACCACAGACGTCGTGTTCCAAGGTCTCACAGAGGTTGGACTCACCACAGACGTCGTGTTCCATGGTCTCACAGAGGTTGGACTCACCACAGACGTCGTGTTCCATGGTCTCACAGAGGTTGGACTCACCACAGACGTCGTGTTCCATGGTCTCACAGAGGTTGGACTCACCACAGACGTCGTGTTCCATGGTCTCACAGAGGTTGGTGCTGCTAGCAAGGCGGCTAATTAGCGGCTCCTCTCGTGCGGCTAATTAGCAACAGGTGCGGCAAATTTTGGTCGTTTGGTGGAAAGTTGGTCGTGGAAGTGGACACTTCTTCTTCTTCTTCTTCTTCTTCAGTGATGTCATCTTAAGCATAAATCACACTGGATTGATGAAATAAATTAATATTAACCTCACTATAAACATGTTAGTAATAATACCTGTTCAAACTAATTCAATCAATCAATCAATGTTTACTTATATAGCCCTAAATCACTAGTGTCTCAAAGGGCTGCACAAAACACTACGACATCCCCGGTAGGCCCAGATAAGGGCAAGGAAAAACTCACACCCAGTGGGACGTCGGTGACAATGATGACTATGAGAACCTTGGAGAGGAGGAAAGCAATGGATGTCGAGCGGGTCTAACATGATACTGTGAAAGTTCAATCCATAATGGATCCAACAGAGTCGCAAGAGTCCAGTCCAAAGCGGATCCGACACAGCAGCGAGAGTCCCGTTCACAGCGGAGCCAGCAGGAAACCATCCCAAGCGGAGGCGGATCGGCAGCGCAGAGATGTCCCCAGCCGATACACAGGCAAGCAGTACATGGCCACCGGATCGGACCGGACCGGACCCCCTCCACAAGGGAGAGTGGGACATAGGAGAAAAAGAAAAGAAACGGCAGATCAACTGGTCGAAAAAGGGAGTCTATTTAAAGGCTAGAGTATACAAATGAGTTTTAAGGTGAGACTTAAATGCTTCTACTGAGGTGGCATCTCGAACTGTTACCGGGAGGGCATTCCAGAGTACTGGAGCCCGAAATGAAAATGCTCTATAGCCCGCAGACTTTTTTTGGGCTTTGGGAATCACTAATAAGCCGGAGTCCTTTGAAGGCAGATTTCTTGCCGGGACATATGGTACAATACAATCGGCAAGATAGGATGGAGCTAGACCGTGTAGTATTTTATACGTAAGTAGTAAAACCTTAAAGTCACATCTTAAGTGCACAGGAAGCCAGTGCAGGTGAGCCAGTATAGGTATATATGTATATATGTATGTATATAAAGGTATATACAGTATAGGTATGTATGTATGTATATATGTATATAAAGGTATTTACAGTACAGGTATATATGTATGTATATAAAGGTATATACAGTATAGGTATATATGTATATATATATGTATATAAAGGTATATACAGTATAGGTATATATGTATGTATATATGTATATAAAGGTATTTACAGTACAGGTATATATGTATGTATATATGTATATAAAGGTATATACAGTATAGGTATATATGTATGTATATATGTATATAAAGGTATATACAGTATAGGTATATATGTATGTATATATGTATATAAAGGTATATACAGTATAGGTATATATGTATGTATATATGTATACAAAGGTATATACAGTACAGGCGTAATGTGATCAAACTTTCTTGTTCTTATCAAAAGTCTAGCAGCCGCATTTTGTACCAACTGTAATCTTTTAATGCTAGACATGGGGAGACCCGAAAATAATAGGTTACAGTAGTCGAGGCGAGACGTAACAAACGCATGGATAATGATCTCAGCGTCTTTAGTGGACAGAATGGAGCGAATTTTAGCGATATTACGGAGATGAAAGAAGGCCGTTTTAGTAACGCTTTTAATGTGTGCCTCAAAGGAGATTCTTTACCGGGTTGCCTTGTTTAATTGTTTGGTTGTCAAATGTTAGAGTTGTATTATTAAATAGAGGTCGGTGTCTAGCAGGACCGATAATCAGCATTTCCGTTTTTTTGGCGTTGAGTTGCAAAAAGTTAGCGGACATCCATTGTTTAATTTCATTAAGACACACCTCCAGCTGACTACAGTCCGGCGTGTTGGTCAGCTTTAGGGGCATGTAGAGTTGGGTGTCATCAGCATAACAGTAAAAGCTAACACCGTATTTGCGTATGATGTCACCTAGCGGCAGCATGTAGATGCTGAAGAGTGCAGGGCCAATTGTTGTAGTCTCCTACATTGTAGTCTCCTCAATTCTAGTCTCCTCAATTCTAATCTCCTACATTGTAGTCTCCTGCATTGTAGTCTCCTACATTGTAGTCTCCTCCATTGTAGTTTCCTGCATTGCAGTCTCCTACAGTGTAGTCTCCTGAATTGTAGTCTCCTGCATTGTAGTCTCCTGCATTGTTGTCTCCTACATTGTAGTCTCCTACATTGTAGTCTCCTACATTGTAGTCACCTGCATTGTAGTCACCTGCATTGTAGTCTCCTACATTGTAGTCTCCTGCATTGTAGTCTCCTACATTGTAGTCACCTGCATTGTAGTCTCCTGCATTGTAGTCTCCTACATTGTCTCCTGCATTGTAGTCTCCTACATTTTCTCCTGCATTGTAGTCTCCTGCATTGTAGTCTCCTGCATTGTAGTCTCCTGCATTGTAGTCTCCTACATTGTCTCCTGCATTGTAGTCTCCTGCATTGTAGTCTCCTACATTGTTGTCTCCTACATTGTAGTCTCCTACATTGTAGTCTCCTGCATTGTAGTCTCCTACATTGTCTCCTGCATTGTAGTCTCCTACATTGTCTCCTGCAATGTAGTCTCCTACATTGTAGTCTCCTGTATTGTAGTCTCCTACATTGTCTCCTGCATTGTAGTCTCCTGCATTGTAGTCTCCTACATTGTAGTCTCCTACATTGTAGTCTCCTACATTGTAGTCTCCTGCATTGTCTCCTGCATTGTAGTCTCCTACATTGTCTCCTGCATTGTAGTCTCCTACATTGTCTCCTGAATTGTAGTCTCCTGCATTGTAGTCTCCTGCATTGTAGTCTCCTACATTGTTGTCTCCTGCATTGTCTCCTACATTGTAGTCTCCTACATTGTTGTCTCCTGCATTGTCTCCTACATTGTAGTCTCCTACATTGTCTCCTGCATTGTAGTCTCCTACATTGTCTCCTGCAATGTAGTCTCCTACATTGTAGTCTCCTGCATTGTAGTCTCCTACATTGTCTCCTGCATTGTAGTCTCCTGCATTGTAGTCTCCTACATTGTAGTCTCCTACATTGTAGTCTCCTACATTGTAGTCTCCTACATTGTCTCCTACATTGTAGTCGCCTGCATTGTAGTCTCCTACATTGTAGTCTCCTGCATTGTAGTCTCCTGCATTGTTGTCTCCTACATTGTAGTCTCCTGCATTGTTGTCTCCTACATTGCAGTCCCCTACATTGCAGTCTCCTGCATTGTAGTCTCCTACATTGTTGTCTCCTACATTGTAGTCACCTGCATTGTAGTCTCCTGCATTGTAGTCTCCTGCATTGTAGTCTCCTACATTGTAGTCTCCTGCATTGTAGTCTCCTGCATTGTAGTCTCCTACATTGTCTCCTGCATTGTAGTCTCCTACATTGTAGTCTCCTGCATTGTAGTCTCCTACATTGTAGTCTCCTACATTGTCTCCTGCATTGTAGTCTCCTACATTGTTTCCTACATTGTCTCCTGCATTGTAGTCTCCTACATTGTAGTCTCCTGCATTGTAGTCTCCTGCATTGTTGTCTCCTACATTGTAGTCTCCTGCATTGTTGTCTCCTACATTGCAGTCCCATACATTGTAGTCTCCTGCATTGTAGTCTCCTACATTGTCTCCTACATTGTCTCCTGCATTGTAGTCTCCTGCATTGTAGTCTCCTATATTGTAGTCTCCTGCATTGTAGTCACCTGCATTGTAGTCACCTGCATTGTAGTCTCCTGCATTGTAGTCACCTGCATTGTAGTCTCCTGCATTGTAGTCTCCTGCATTGTAGTCTCCTACATTGTAGTCACCTGCATTGTAGTCTCCTACATTTTAGTCACCTGCATTGTAGTCTCCTACATTGTCTCCTACATTGTAGTCGCCTGCATTGTAGTCTCCTGCATTGTAGTCTCCAACATTGTAGTCTCCTGCATTGTAGTCTCCTACATTGTCTCCTGCATTGTAGTCTCCTACATTGTAGTCTCCTACATTGTAGTCTCCTGCATTGTAGTCTCCTGCATTGTAGTCTCCTACATTGTAGTCTCCTACATTGTAGTCTCCTGCATTGTAGTCTCCTACATTGTAGTCTCCTACATTGTAGTCTCCTGCATTGTAGTCTCCTGCATTGTAGTCTCCTACATTGTCTCCTGCATTGTAGTCTCCTACATTGTAGTCTCCTACATTGTAGTCTCCAACATTGTCTCCTGCATTGTAGTCTCCTACATTGTAGTCTCCAACATTGTCTCCTGCATTGTAGTCTCCTACATTGTAGTCTCGAACAGTGTCTCCTGCATTGTAGTCTCCTACATTGTCTCCTGCATTGTAGTCTCCTGCATTGTAGTCTCCTATATTGTAGTCTCCTGCATTGTAGTCACCTGCATTGTAGTCACCTGCATTGTAGTCTCCTGCATTGTAGTCTCCTGCATTGTAGTCTCCTGCATTGTAGTCTCCTACATTGTAGTCACCTGCATTGTAGTCTCCTACATTTTAGTCACCTGCATTGTAGTCTCCTACATTGTCTCCTACATTGTAGTCGCCTGCATTGTAGTCTCCTGCATTGTAGTCTCCTACATTGTAGTCTCCTGCATTGTAGTCTCCTACATTGTAGTCTCCAACATTGTAGTCTCCTGCATTGTAGTCTCCTACATTGTAGTCTCCTGCATTGTAGTCTCCTACATTGTCTCCTGCATTGTAGTCTCCTACATTGTAGTCTCCTACATTGTAGTCTCCTGCATTGTAGTCTCCTGCATTGTAGTCTCCTGCATTGTAGTCTCCTACATTGTAGTCTCCTACATTGTAGTCTCCTGCATTGTAGTCTCCTACATTGTAGTCTCCTACATTGTAGTCTCCTGCATTGTAGTCTCCTGCATTGTAGTCTCCTACATTGTCTCCTGCATTGTAGTCTCCTACATTGTAGTCTCCTACATTGTAGTCTCCAACATTGTCTCCTGCATTGTAGTCTCCTACATTGTAATCACCTATATTGCAGTAATAAAATATCAACCTCGCTATAAACAAGGTAAGAATGCCTATTAAAACTAACAATGATATAATAAAAGAGTTATTGTTATGAATCGTGTTGTTTTTCTAACGTATCTGATCATGGCGTTCGTGTTTTGTTTCTGCTCGCCGCGTTCAGTGTCTTTCCAGTTTCTCTACATTCCACTTTTTTATTTTGAAAGGCAGCCTGACGTCAGCAGGTGACTTCCGCTCGGGCAGGTAAAAAGTAGGCGGCCAGCGGGCTGCACTTTACTGGACTGTCGGAGCTGCTGAGGCATGGTGGCCGGTGGTGCGTTCAGGGACCTACTGATGCTGTTGGTCACCGCGGTGTCCACTCAGCCAGGTTAGTTTCTTCTCCTTTTACCTTCTCCACTGCTTGCGTGGAGCTTCTGCTTCTAAGGCCACACTCTAGTCTTACTCGTGTGGTAGTTCTGTCTGCTTCTAAGGCCACACTCTAGTCTTACTCGTGTGGTAGTTCTGTCTGCTTCTAAGGCCACACTCTGGTCTTACTCGTGTGGTAGTTCTGTCTGCTTCTAAGGCCACACTCTAGTCTTACTCGTGTGGTAGTTCTGTCTGCTTCTAAGGCCACACTCTAGTCTTACTGGTGTGGGACTTCTGTGGCGCCGAGTGATAAAAGCCATGATTGAGAGGTTCAAAGTCCAAACCGCACCTTCCAGACATTCATGCTATGTTGTTTGCATTCTTCTTCTTAGGTCTTATTATTGATATCATTGTGTCTTTATTCATGTTGTGATTATTGGGACAAGCGGTAGGAAATGTATGGATGCTTATTATGGATGTCATGGATATTTTAGTATTAATGTTATGTTATTATTATGTTGTTATGGATGTTATTTTATTGTTATTGTGTATTTTCTAATCATATTTGTATTAACGTTATGATTACTATGGATGGTATGATTTTTTTTAAGGATTGATATTAGTATTGTTATAACTATTGTTTGTTACTATTATGTTGTTTTCTATTGTTAGTATTATTTATATTTTACTCATATTACATTTGTATTGATGTTATATTATGAATGTTTTATGATCATTAGTATTAATTATTTATATTGTGTTTTTTATTGTTAGTATTATATATATTATATTCATATTACATTTGTATTAATGTTATGATTATTATGTTTTATTATCATTAGTATTAATGTTTTAACTATTATATTACTATTATGTTGTTATTTTATTATTATTGTTATTATTTATTATTATTATTGTACTTTTATCAGTAATGTGATGATTATCAATGTTATGGATTATTTTATTAATTTAATTTGTATTAATATTATAACTAAAATACTACTATTATGTTAACATTATTTTATTATTGTTAGTAATATTCATATTACCTTTTTATAATATATTATTATAGATGTTATGAATATTTTATTATTAATGTTAAACTATGTTACGCTACAATTATGTTATTTATATTATTATGATCATTTATGTTAGAATTATTGTATTTTTATTATTTGTATGTTATGATTGTTATGGTTATTAATGTTATGAATTATTTTATCAATTTCCTAAGTAGTATTGATGTTATTTTAACTTTATACTGCAACTGTTATTTTTATTTCATTATTGTTAGTATTATTTATATTGTTATTATATTTTTATAAATGTTATGATTATGATGGATGTTCTGAATATTATAACTGTTATGTTACTATTGTTATTTACATTATTTTATTATTATTGTTAGTATTTATATTATTGTATTTTTATTAATTTCATGTTATGATTATTAAGATTATGAATTAATTTAATTAGTATTATGTTATAACTATGTTATACTACTATTATGTTATTGTTAGTATTACTATTTATATTTTAATTAATGTTGTGTTATGTTTTAATTATTATGGTTATTGTTAATGTTCTGAATTATTTTTTATTAATGTCATTAGTATTAATATAACTTTATTATACTATGTTATTATCATTATTTTATTATTATATATATTTTTTTAATGTTATGATTATTATGGATGTTGTGAATATTTTATTAATGTTATAACTGTTGTTTTACTATTATGTTGTTATTTATGTTATTGTATTATTATTATTAATGTATTTTATTAATTTTATGTTATGATTTTTTGGGTTATCAATGTTATTAATTATTTTATGATTTTCATTAGTATTAATGTTATTATAACTATATTATACTACCATTATGTCATTTTATTGTTGTTAGTATTACTAAATGGTGTGCCAATCTTCAGCTGACACCTGGCAGTTTAAATACCAACTGGCAACTGCCGCGCTAATCGCTAGCTGACAACGGGTGGGCTAATCGCTAGATAGCTGACAACAGCTGCTAAAAGGTAATATAAAGCTAACTGACGATTAGCTGCCCGCTTGCGCCGCTAGTTATAGCTGGCAACTGATGCACTAATCGCTAGCTGACAACTGACACGCTAATCGCCAGCTCACAAGAGACGCGCTAATCGCTGGCTGACAACTGGTGTGCTCATCTTTAACTGACAGTTTGCAACCCTAATTGCTGGCCGGCTACTAGCGTGTTAACCACCAGCTAACAATTATCGTGCTTATCGCTAACGAACACCTTTAAGACATCTGCTGGCAGGCAGTTTGCGACCCTAATTGCTAGCAGGTTACCAGACTGTTAATCACTAGCAAAAAATGATCGCGCTAATCGCTAACTGACAAATGGCGTGCCAATCTCCAGCTGACATCTGGCAGGTTAAATACTAGCTGGCAGCGCTAATCCCCTGCTGATAACGGCTGTGCTAATCGCTAGATAGCTTACACCCGCTAACGTGACAATTCGCTGGCAACTGCCAAGCTAATTGCCAGCTCACAACAGACGCGCTAATCGCTAGATGACAGCTAGTGTGCTCATCTTTAACTGGCAGTTTGCGATCCTATTTGCTAGTAGGTTACTAAAGTGTTAAAAACTAGCTGACAATCATCGTGCTAATTGTTAACTAATGAACACATTCACCTCTAGCCGACACCTGGCAGGTTAATTGCTAGCTGGTAGCTGGAGCGCTAAAAATAAAATGAAATACCGTATTTCCTTGAATTGCCGCCGGGGCGCTAATTAGTTTAAAACCTCTTCTCACTCTTGCGCTTACCAAAGGCATGCGGTAAAAGTAAGCATGCGCTCATTATTTTAAAACCTCTTCTCACTCCGGCACTTACCAAAGGCATGCAGTAAAAAAATTGAGTGTGATGTAAGCTTGGACCTTAAATCCTAATTTTCTTCCCTTTATGCGATTTCAAATTATTGAAATCAACCACCAGTGCCCCCCGTGACCCCGAAAGGGAATAAGCGGTAGAAAATGGATGGATGGATGGATGGATGAAATCAACCTCCTCCATTATGAAAATGATGACAGGGGAAGTGTCACTCGTGACGTCACGAGTTTGACCCGGCGGTAATACTAAGCATGCGCTAATTATTTTGCGAAGCGAGTTTGACCTGGCAGTAATTCAAGTCAGGCGCATAATTCAAGGAAATACGGTATTTCAAAAATACATTTGAAATATAAAAAATATTTCCAATAAAGTCTAATCAACCAAGGATTTCCCAACCGCCCTGTAGAAAACCAGAGTTCTAGAACTAGCTGCTGGCTGAGACGCTAGTGTGGAAACAGGAGTTGAGAACATTCCCCAAATGAACACTGACGTGCTTCTCGTGCAGTGGCTCCGCCCACCGAGGTGACGGTGACGTGTTACGACACGCGGGTCAGCGTGACCTGGGACTACGATCAAGATGAGACGATATTCCTGGTGGAGGTGGGACACTCGGGCAGGTGAGAAACCGTCCTTCCGGTGCTGGTCGGGTCTGGTGTCCAACCTGTGTCTTCCGGCAGCGGCGGGCGCCACCTGGAGGACGTGACCACGGCGCACAGGTACGACAACCTGAGCGCCCTGGTGTGGGACTCGCTGGACAGCGCCATGGACGTCCACTACGTCACGCTGACTGCGGCGCGAGGGGCGCGTCGTTCCCCCAGCGTGTCTGCCACCTTTAGTTTCAACAACGTGAAGATGGTGGACGTGATTTGTGAGTGACCACGTCCCCGCGTAAGACTTGTGTCCTGTGCGACCGTCTCGCTCCTTGTCCGCAGGCAAGCTGGACTTCCCACGAGTGGACGTGAGAACGCACGGCTCAAGAACCCTGGTGAGTTTCCGGAATCCGCTTCGCCACCACCCGCAACTGCGACGGTTCGACTGGAGGCACCACCTACTCTTGGACTTCATCGTGTCTTTAGTCAGCGTGAGGAAACCCTCTTTGGTCAGTCTTGGTTTGCCGGTCCGTCAAAGTAGCAAAACTGACAAGACGTTTCCTGTCCGCCTCAGGGAGACGTCAAAGGGTCCTGTCGGGCGGATCAGGAGACGTGCAGGGTGGACGTGGACTTCCCGGATGGAGTGGACCAGTGTGTCAAGCTGAACGGGACCATAAGCGACAAAGCCGGACGACTGATCGAGTTCCGACAGACGGCGCCGGTCTGTCTGGTCCAGCCTGATGGTGAAGGTTTGTGTCAGAATAATTGTATCGAAGTTATCACAAAATCTTGTGCTTCCGTGAGTTCCCGGCGAGCAGACAAACGCTGTCTTAGATCTTACCAATCAAAAGGCTTGTAAAACTCCACTGTGTATGATGGGAAGCGACATGAAGGTGTCCGTTTCTTTGATCTATTTTAATCATACTTGCCAACCCTCCCGATTTTCCCGGGAGACGCCCAAATTTCAGTGCCTCCTGAATTTCTCTTGATTTCCACCCTGACAACAATATTGGGGGCGTGCCTTAAAAGGTACTGCCTTTAGCGTCCTCTCTTACCTGAAAAGGAGACTCTTATATATGTCTCCGTTACCCATAGGTTGATCTATAACCCCTTCGACCCCTGCCCACATCTCCCGAATTCGGAGGTCTCAAGGTTGGCAAGTATGATTTGTAATCCACAGGAAGATATTGTCTTGACTTGAGAAGCAAGACCTGACCCCCCCCCTCCAGGCACCTTTTCTTTGAACTGACTTGTAACCAAAAGCGACGGCTGTTTATGACCCCCTTTCCTTTAGAAACAGCTGTTGCCACGTAATCAGGGAAGGTCCAAATAAAACAGCCGTCAATCTTTCGTCAGAGCGTGGTGGAAGACTGTACGAAGAGCACAGCCCAGATGTTTCTCCTCAATGAGCTAAATTGAATTCTCCATCTATCCATCCGAGGTCGGGTCGCGGGGGAAGCAGCCGAAGCAGACTCTCCCCAACTACTTCGTCCAGCTCTTCCCGGGGGATCCCGAGGCGTTCCCAGGCCAGCCGGGAGACAGAGTCTTCCCAACGTGTCCTGGGTCTTCCCAATGGCCTCCTACCGGTCGGACGTGCACGAAACACCTCCCTAAGGAGGCGTTCGGGTGGCATCCTGACCAGATGCTCGAACCACCTCATCTGGCTCCTCTCGATGTGGAGGAGCAGTGGCTTTACTTTGAGCTCACTCCGGATGACAGAGCTTCTCACCCTAAGGGTGAGCCCCGCCACCCGGCGGAGGAAGCTCATTTCGGCCGGTTGTACCCGTGATCTTGTCCTTTCGGTCATGAACCAAAGCTCATGACCATAGGTGAGGATGGGAATGTAGATCGACCGGTAAATTGCGATCTCACCATCCACTCTTCCCTCACTCGTGAACAAGACTCCTAGGTACTTGAACTCCTCCACTTGGGGCAGGGTCTCCTCTCCAAACCGGAGATAGCACTCCACCCTTTTTAGGGCGAGAACCATGGACTCGGAGGTACTGATTCTCATCCCGGTCGCTTCAACCTCGACTGCGAACCAATCCAGTGAGAGCTGAAGATCCTGGCCAGATGAAGCAATCAGGACCACATCATCTGCAAACAGCAGAGACCTAATCCTGCAGCCACCAAACCGGATCCCCTCAACGCCTTGACTGCGCCTAGAAATTCTGTACATAAAAGTTATGACCAGAATGGGAGTCCAACCCTCACTGGAAACGTGTCCGCCTTACTGCCGGCAATGCGGACCAAGCTCTGACACTGATCTGTCTCTGTTTGATTCCTTGCTTCTTGTCTGTTTAATAGAAGTCATCAGTGTTTGTTAGCGCTGTCTTGCTAACTGTGGCTAACCGTGTGTGTGTCAGGTTTAGCAACGATGACTCTGATTCTCTTCCTGGGGATTTTAATCGTCCTCCTCACTGTAATCGCCATCATCATCTGGCGGGTGAAGGCGTGGACCATGACGGGCGGCAAAGAAGACCTCCCAAACAGTCTGGTAGGACATCCGTACAGAGACACGGACACACTTATGAAGACTAACTCCTTGGTTCGTTGGGTCGCAGCAACCGCGCCACGTCCAGTCCAAAGGCGAGTGCATCATGGACATAGACCGCGAGATCGACATCGTCTCGGACGTGGAAAGAGTCAGCTTGATCTCCCGGAGTGACAACGGCTCCTCGGGTGATTCAACCACAACGAAAATTTCCATCCCTCCGGAGGACCCAGCGCCGGAGCTGGAAGAGGAGGAGGAGGAGGAGGAGGAAGAGGAGATACAGGAATCTCCTTACAACCAGCCTCACGTGGTCGTGGACCTGGGTGACGGACACACGGCCTTAGGTTACGTGGAGTCGTAGCAGGCAGAGGTCCGTGGTGTGGACAGTTGAGAGGGACTCAAAGGACTCAAAACTATCAGTTGGGTGGCTGTGTTCATCAAGGTCTTAAGACCGGGATGCAGCCCAGGCACTAGTTCAGGGGTCACCAACGCGGTGCCTGTGGTCACCAGGTCGCCCGTAAGGACCAGATGAGTCGCCCGCTGACCTGGTCTAAAAATAGCTCAAATAGCAGCACTTACCAGTGAGCTGCCTCTATTTTTAAAATTGCATTTATTTACTAGCAAGCTGGTCTCGCTTTGCTGGACATTTTTAATTCTAAGAGAGACAAAACTCAAATAGAATTAGAAAATCCAAGAAAATATTTGAAAGACTTGGTCTTCTTGTTTAAATAAATTCATATATTTTTTTACTTTGCTTCTTATAACTTTCAGAAAGACAATTTTAGAGAAAAAAATACAACCTTAAAAATGATTTTATGATTTTTACCTTTTAAATTCCTTCCTCTTCTTTCCTGACAATTTAAATCAATGTATTTTTTTATTTATTGTCAAGAATAATAAATACATTTTAATTTTAATTCTTCATTTTAGCTTCTGTTTTTTCGACGAAGAATATTTGTGAAATATTTCTTCAAACTTATTATGATTAAATTAAAAATAAAAATGTTCTGGTAAATCTAGAAAATCTGTAGAATCAAATTTAAATCTTTTATAATTTTTGTTCTGGAAAATCTAGAAGAAATAATGATTTGTCTTTGTTAGAAATATAGCTTGGTCCAATTTGTTATATATTCTAACAAAGTGCAGGTTGGATTTTAACCTATTTAAAACATGTCATCAAAATTCTAAAATTAATCTTAATCGGGAAAAATGACTAATGATGTTCCATAAATTATTTTTTGAATTTTTTCAAAAAGATTGGAATTAGCTAGTTTTTCTCTTCATTTTTTTCGGTTGAATTTTAAAGAGTCGAAATTGAAGATAAACTATGTTTCAAAATGTAATCTTCTTTTTTTCCCTGTTTTCTCCTTTTTTAAACCGTTCAATCAAGTGTTTTTTTCATCATTTATTCTCTACAAAAAACCTTCCGTAATAAGGGAAAAAAATGTACGACGGAATGACAGACAGAAATACCCATTTTTTTTTATATATACAGATTTATTTATTAAAGGTAAATTGAGCTAATTGGCTATTTCTGGCAATTTATTGAAGTGTGTATCAAACTGGTAGCCCTTGGCATTAATCAGTACCCAAGAAGTAGCTCTTGCTTTCAAAAATGTTGGTGACCCCTGGTTATTTTGGTACATGCTAACATTAGCAGGCAAGCATTTTAAACATTTATTTAGGTAACACACTCCAGTGTAATATTTTGGTACTTGACGCTAGTTACAGTTCGAAAATTTTAGCATGCTAGATTTTTTTTTTTAGCTAATACAACAGGTGTACACCTCAGCGTCAAACATTTTGTTGCTTGATGAATGATACCTGGTAGCATGCTAATGTTAGCATCTTTGTTTTTATAATTTGTTTTTTATTTTGTAGGTATGCTAGCATGCTAACATTAGCAGGCTAGCATTTACTTTTTTTTTTATATGTACATACCCCAGAATAATATATTTTGGTACTTGATGCTTGTGAAAGTTAGCATTTTAACAAGCTAGATTTTTTTGTATACACCACAGCAAACACGGATGATACCGTTTAGCACGATGTTAATTTTTTTACATCTAGTTTTACAGACGTACACCTCAGTCATATTTTGGTACCTGATCCATGTTAACGTTAGCAGGCTGGTATTTTAAATACATTTTTCCGGTCCACACCTCAGGGTATTGTATTTTGGTACTTGACACTCGTTAGTAAGCATTTTAGCACGCTAACATTAGCATTTTGGGCTAATTAACACGGATGATACCGTTTAGCACGCTAACATTAGCATGTTTACTTTTTTACAGCTAGTTTTACAGACGTACACCTCAGTCACATTTTGGTACCTGATCCATGTTAACGTTAGCAGGCTGGTATTTTAAATACATTTTTCCGGTCCACACCTCAGGGTAATGTATTTTGGTGCTTGACACTCGTTAGTAAGCATTTTAGCACGCTAACATTAGCATTTTGGGCTAATTAACACGGATGATACCGTTTAGCACGCTAACATTAGCATGTTTACTTTTTTACAGCTAGTTTTACAGACGTACACCTCAGTCACATTTTGGTACCTGATCCATGTTAACGTTAGCAGGCTGGTATTTTAAATACATTTTTCCGGTCCACACCTCAGGGTAATGTATTTTTGTACTTGACACTCGTGAGTAAGCATTTTAGCACACTAACATTAGCATTTTGGGCTAATTAACACGGATGATACCATTTAGCACGCTAACATTAGCATGTTTACTTTTTTACAGCTAGTTTTACAGACGTACACCTCAGTCACATTTTGGTACCTGATCCATGTTAACGTTAGCAGGCTGGTATTTTAAATACATTTTTCCGGTCCACACCTCAGGGTAATGTATTTTGGTGCTTGACACTCGTTAGTAAGCATTTTAGCACACTAACGCTAGCATTTTGGGCTAATTAACACGGATGATACCGTTTAGCACGCTAACATTAGCATGTTTACTTTTTTACAGCTAGTTTTACAGACGTACACCTCAGTCACATTTTGGTACCTGATCCATGTTAACGTTAGCAGGCTGGTATTTTAAATACATTTTTCCGGTCCACACCTCAGGGTAATGTATTTTGGTGCTTGACACTCGTTAGTAAGCATTTTAGCACGCTAACATTAGCATTTTGGGCTAATTAACACGGATGATACCGTTTAGCACGCTAACATTAGCATGTTTACTTTTTTACAGCTAGTTTTACAGACGTACACCTCAGTCATATTTTGGTACCTGATGCATGTTAACGTTAGCAGGCTGGTATTTTAAATACATTTTTTCCGGTCCACACCTCAGGGTAATGTATTTTGGTGCTTGACACTCGTTAGTAAGCATTTTAGCACGCTAACATTAGCATTTTGGGCTAATTACGCGGACAAATATCCCAGTGTCGCATTTTGATATTTCACCATTGCTAACTGCAAGCATACTGTTGTTAGCATTAGCGTGCTAAAGTTTTTGTTTCTTTGGAGAAAAAAAAATGTATATATTGTACTGCTCTTAAAGGTGAAAACTACCCAAATGGGTCATGTGTGGCTGTGGGTGGAAAAAGGTAGAGCAACCCCTGTCTTAAGACTTAGTCTTGGGGACAAACAGGACTGAATCTGAGATATGGACTTGGCACGTTTGTGTCGGCAGACATGTTTTGTTTTCTGAAGGACTGGCACCTCTCCCCTTCATGGAATGTGCCATGATCGGGCCCAACGCCTCCGTGATGCAGCGTTGCCGCGGCGACCCGGGTAACCGGAAAAACAGGCGTCATTAGCAGAAGATACAATGGTATAAAAGGGAATAAAATGAGGGTTTTATTATGTCGGTGTGCTCAGGAGCCACACCACCACGCGGTGGACCACACCACCACGTCTCGTCTCCACGCTCGGGCTTCTGCAGAGTTTCTACAGTTCTTGCCCGTGCAGTCAAAAGTGGTGCGTTTTTTGTTTTTTTTTACCAGGTCTGAGACGTCTTAGGACAGCTTGAGACCTTGAACATTGTTCCTCAGGTTCAACATCTGCTTCTCCTGACGCACCTTCTCCTCCTTGAAGGCCCTCTGGTTGGCCTTCTTCTCCACTCGCCTCTCCTGCAAACACACACACACACACACACACACACACCATGTGACCATAACCAAACAACAGGAAATGAGAGCAAGTGCAACACTGATTTTGTTCTGTTATTTTTTTAAACTTCAAGTATTTTTGTTTGTAAATAGTCATAAAAATAAAAAAACTCATATGAGAAGGGGTGTCCAAAAAATGTGGCCTGTTATGTATACACACATATACACACATATACATACATACATACACACACAAATATATATATATATATATATATATATATATATATATATATATATATATATATATATATATATGTGGAGAGGGGCGCTGTAACACAACATAAACACAAAAGAAAAAATACCCAAAATCCCATGCATCCCTACTCTTCCAGGCAACATTATACACCCCCGCCCTCTCAACCCCACCCACCTCAACCGAGGCACGGAAAGGGTGGGGGGATTTGGTGCTAGCGGGGGTGTATAATGTAGCCCGGAAGAGTAGGGATGCATGGGATTCTGGGTATTAGTTCTTTTGTGATTATGTTGTGTTACAGTGCCGATGATCTCCCGAAATGTGTTTGTCATTCTTGTTTGGTGTGGGTTCACAGTGTGGCGCGTATTAGTAAGAATGTTAAAGTTGTTTATATTACAACCCTGAGTGTAACCTGTATGGCTGTTGACTAAGTATGCGTTGCAGTCACTTAAGTGTATTAACAGAAGCTGAATATAAAATGTGACCAGTCGGCACGCAGATCGCGTGATGTAAAAGCGGGCGCGACGACATGTTGTAGAGGGGGTTAAAGGCATTGCCATCACTGCACACCCTCATTCTTATTTGGTGTGGGTTCACAGTGTGGCGCATATTAGTAACAGTGTTAAAGTTGTTTAAACGGGCACTCTCAGTGTGACCTGTATGGCTGTTAAACAAGTATGCCTTGCAATCGTTAGCGTGTGTCTGCAGAAGTCTCATACGACGTGACTGGGCTGGCAAGCTGATTGAACGTGTTGTAGAGGGCGCCAAAGGCAGCGCCTTCATACCACGCCCTTATTATTGTTATTCGAGGGAAATCCAGCAAACATTCTCGAGAATAGTTGATCTGACATTCGGTAATCTCTCTGAATATTTGGGAGGGTTGGCAAGTGTGATGCTGTCAAGCGGCATTCATATAAAACTCGCGAGCCCCACTATCATTAAATTTCCATATTAAGGTGCGGGCCGCGTGTCTGAGACCCCTGGTTTATACATAGCACAAAATAAAAGAAACATTGTATGCAGTGTTATTTTATTTTAAATTTCTAAAGAGTTTTGTGGCTCTCATTGTTTTCTTTATTTTGTGAAACGGGTCAAAAAGGCTCTTTGAGTGGTAAAGGTTGCCGACCCCTGCCGTATTGTATTCAAAGTGTACACACCTTCACTAAAATGTGGACTTTTGTCGAACCTAGAACCAGTTTGGCTAGAGTGTCCGCCCTGGGATGGGTAGGTTGTGAGTTCAAACCCTGGCCGAGTCATACCAAAGACTATAAAAATGGGACCCATTACCTCCCTGCTTGGCACTCGACATCAAGGGTTGGAATTGGGGGTTAAATCCCCAAAAATGATTCCCGGGCGCAGCCAACGCTGCTGCCCACTGCTCCCCTCACCTCCCTGGGAGTGATTAATGGTGATGGTTCAAATGCAGAGAATAACTTCGCCACATCTAGTGTGTGTGTGACTATCACTGGTACTTTAACTTTTAACTTAAGATGTTTGTGACTTCTGATCGCTTGTGAGGGCACCAAAGGGACTCCCATGTGTGTGCTGGCAGACGACAGTTTAACTTGTTTTTTTAGCTTGTTCATAAAATATCCTTGATATGTTTGTTAAATATTCAGTATTGTGTATTGTTTTCAAAGTGTGCTAATCTTCACTAAAATGTGGACTTCTGTCGAACCTGGAACCCATCCAGCCATCCATTTCCTACCGCTTGTCCCTTTTCTATTATATTAATTCACATTGCTCCGCTATACAAATGTTTCCATTTACCAACCCCGGTTTAAGAACTGTAGATGGAAGTTCCACCGTATTTGTCACCTTGCGCTCTTCCTTGATGGCCTGCTTCCGGGCTTTTCTCTCGTCCTTGCTCTCGTCTTTGAGGCGGGGCTGAGTGGCGACCCGAGGCAGGTCCGAGTCGTTGATCCGGCTCATGCGCTCCGCCTGCTTGGCGCTTGGCTCTCTGGCGGGGAGGACGTCCAGGGGGATGCCCGTCCTGGCGGACACTCGGATGGGCTTCACCTGCGGAGCAGCGAGGGACACGCTCACGTCCGATCGGACGCCTTCCTCCCGTCGGGCGGCTGGGTTACCTTTGGGGGAAGCTGGATGACTTTGGGTCTGTTGTAGATGTTGGAGTAGGTGCCTGCGGGAGAGCACACGTAGATAATGTGCACATAGAACTGGATCAAACCTTTTAGAACTAAATATTACGACTACGTATAAATTCTGCTGATATCCTTTTGGAAGTTAAAATGTAGTATCAGTACATTGCGAGTAATTAGACTAGGTATGTCGCTGCTTAGTGATGATGATGATGAAGTCAACAACACCCCAACACTTGTCAACATAAACGGACCATTTTTTAGCGATGCCCCCTCCTGGATCTCACATAAATACATTTTTTTTTAGTAAGAATAAAAATAAAAACGGTGAGTGGCGTTTGAACGGGCCCCGACGCACATCAGGTTTCACGCGAGTCGATACCCTAAACCACGACCAAAAATTTCAGGAATGCTAACATTAGCATGGTAGCAGCTAGCACGCTAACAGCTAGTATGTGTCAAATACAAAGTTATACGACTAAAGCAATTGGCTGAAAAATGCGACTTTTATGCTTAAGGGCCGTTGCTATAGTTATCATCAATTGTGCTGAAATTGTATTTTTCGTTGTCTGTGCAAAGCTGGAAATCCAAAAGATTGCAAGCCAGTCTGGTATCAGTGTTTGTTGCCAGAATCTGCCTGCTGACTGCCAAGGCCGAACATCGAGTACCGTGACGCATCCGGTGGCCATGTACTGCTCGCCTGTGTATCGGCTGGGGACATCTCTGCGCTGCTGATCCGCCTCCGCTTGGGATGTTTTCCCGCTGGCTCCGCTGTGAACGGGACTCTCGCTGCTGTGTTGGATCCGCTTTGGACTGGACTCTCGCGACTGTGTTGGATCCATTATGGATTGAACTTTCACAGTATCATGTTAGACCCGCTCGACATCCTTGCTTTCGTCCTCCAAGGTTCTCATAGTCATCATTGTCACCGACATCCCACTGGGTGTGAGTTTTCCTTGCCCTTATGTGGGCCTCCCGAGGATGTCGTAGTGGTTTGTGCAGCCCTTTGAGACACTAGTGATTCAGGGCTATATGAGTAAACATTGATTGATTGATTGACATATTGTGTCTAACTGGAGCTGTCGAGATTACCCCCTTCTCTCATAATGTAACCAGGGACCTCCCAAATAGAGGAAGCACGTGGGCTGGACTTTTAGAGCGTAGTTTGGATCTGTAACTAGAGCACAGCCCAAAAAACGTGTCTCCTCAATTGAATCTGCATGATTCCTTGCTTCTTGTCTGTTTAATAGATGTCATCAGTGTTTGAACCCGACACCTGTGGAGTGGAAGGAGACGCCGATGTACTCACTGATGATAGTCTCGCAGTCCCACTTGTCTTCTGGCGCCGAGATGACCAAGGTCTCCATCTCCTCCTCCTCGTCATCGCCCTCCTCCTGCAGGACAGGAAGTTGTTTGGGGCCCAAGTCGTCGGGCCTCAGAGAGCTGCAGCAGAGAGAAGGTCAGACACAAGCGGCGGCGTCTCCGCGGGACTTCTTGACTCACTCTTTGGCTTTCTGGACAAAGTAGTCCTTGAGGACTTCCTCCAGGCGAGCGCTGTCCGGCTGGATGAATCCTTCCAGCTCGGCGTTGTCCAGAGCGCCGATCTCGTCGTCGTCGTACTGCTGGTACATCTGGACACACGCGTCCTGTAAGACGGCGGCGACAAGGACGAGGTGCGGGGGACGGGCGTACCCACCTGCTCGAAGCGGTCGTCCAGCAGAGTGAGCTGCTCGCTCCGCCTCATCACCGACGACGTCAGCGAGTACTCGGTGAAGCGGCTCTTCGTCTCCTCGTCCAGGAAGAGATGCTCGCGGGGGCGGCCGTCTTCCGAGAGCCCGCCCTCCGAGTCAAAATCCTCGTCGTCGTCCGTGTCCTCCCACTCCTCGTCTTCATCGCTGTCAACCGGCAAAGGTTCACACCTCCGGCTCAAACTTAACACGGCTTGACCCCGCCCCTTTTAATCACCTGAGCTCCACGGCGGCGCCGGCGTTGTTGGCTTGGACGACAAAGTCGTCTTCCAGCTCGTTCTCGGGGTCGTCGTAGTCAAAGTCGTCGTCCAGAGCGGCCACAATGTCGGGGTCCATGTCCAGACGCGGTCCTGACAAGAAGCACACGCCAATTACCACAGGAATACCAGAAACATTTCTAGTACCGTATTTCCTAGTATGCGCCTGCCTAGAATTACTCCCGGGTCAAACTCGTCACGTCACGAGAGACACTTCACCTGTCATCATTTTCAAAATGGAGGAGCCTGATTTCAATCATTTGAAATCGCATAAAGGGAAGAACAATAGGAGTTATTCAGTAGGATTTAAGGTCCAAGCTATTGAATATGCTAGAAAGAACAGTAAGCAGCTATGTTTTGTTAATATACCGTAGCTGCGTGTGTCAAATATGAGTCATTAAATGACTTCCGCCTCCTGGTGGTAGAGGGCGCTAGTGATCCTTCTTGCGACTACTTGGGGCGGTTTAGCTCGGTTGGTAGAGTGGCCGTGCCAGCAACTTGAGGGTTACAGGTTCGATTCCCGCTTCTGCCATCCTAGTCACTGCCGTTGTGTCCTTGGGCAAGACACTTTACCCACCTGCTCCCAGTGCCACCCACACTGGTTTAAATGTAACTTAGATATTGGGTTTCACTATGTAAAGCGCTTTGAGTCACTAGAGAAAAAGCGCTATATAAATATAATTCACTTCACTTCACTACTCGGCTGCAGAAGAAGTGACAACAAGCAGCGATCGTTTACTTTTTCCTCTCGCTTGCACTTTTAACATGGAGGATTACATATCTAAAACAAAACCGTTTTCTAAACTGGACTTTCAATCGAAGCAGGAGGTGATAAAGGAAGATCTCCATCGAGACAGAGAGACTTTTAAAACTGAAGAAAGATAAGGAAGACTTATATAAACAAGTTATCGATGCTTTTGATCAGAAGGAGCTGCGCATGGACTTCATTTATAAGTAAAGGGAAGACCATAATAACGTTTTTTTTTTTATTAAATGTGCTTTTCATGATGGTATCCTTACATCACACTTAAATTTATAAGCGCAAGCCTAAATTTACCGCATGCCTTTGGTAAACGCCGGAGTGAGAAGAGGTTTTAAATTAATTAGCGCCCCGGCGGCAATTCAAGGAAATACGGTAGTTGTTTTATTTGCTGACAAACTCTGCATTTGGCCAAGTTTAAGTTCCACTATTGCAGGGGTCTCTGAACCTTTTGACTTGGGGGCCACATAAATTTGGTTGGCGGCCAATAGCCGACTGCATGTAAACTAACATACAAACCTGTACATATATATATATTTACATGCATATATATACACTGGCTTCACGGTGGCAGAGGGGTTAGTGCGTCTGCCTCACAATACGAAGTTCCTGCAGTCCTGGGTTCAAATCCAGGCTCGGGATCTTCCTTTGTGGAGTTTGCATGTTCTCCCCGTGAATGCGTGGGGTCCCTCCGGGTACTCCGGCTTCCTCCCACTTCCAAAGACATGCACCTGGGGATAGGTTGATTGGCTACACTAAATTGGCCCTAGTGTGTGAATGTGAGTGTGAATGTTGTCTGTCTATCTGTGTTGGCCCTGTGATGAGCTGGCGACTTGTCCAGGGTGTACCCCGCTTTCCGCCCGATTGTAGCTGAGATAGGCGCCAGCGCCCCCCGCGACCCCAAAAGGGAATAAGCGGTAGAAAATGGATGGATGGATATATACACTGTATTTTTTGGAATATAAGGCACACTTAAAACCCTTTCACTTCCTCAAAAATCGACGGTGCGCCTTATAACCCGGTACGCCTGATGTACGGCATAACTCTGGTTGTGCTTACCGACCTTGAAGCAATTTTATTTGGTACATGGTGTAATGATAAGTGTGAACGGTAGATGGCAGTCACACACGGCCCTGACAAGAAGCACACACGCCAATTACGACATCCATCCATCCATTTCTACCGCTTATTCCCTTTGGAGTCAATTCTGACATGAATACCAGAAATATTTCTAAAAGTTGTCTTATTTGCTGACAAACTCTGCATTTGGCCTAGTTTAAGTTCATATATTTTACATGCAGTCGCTCAAAAAGGTAAAGGCTGTTGATGAGGTTCTAGTGTTGCAACAGCGCCACTGTGTGGTTGATCCTGGGAGGTGTCTCTGCTGTCGTCAAGGTGTGCGGACTCGGACAAGCTCACCTGAGGTCGGCGCCGCCTTGTTGAGGAGTCCCACCTCTTCTTCAAAGTCGGAGGCGAACACGGACGACGGCAGCATGAGGCTGGCGGCCTGGAACACATGGGGACACTTTTTAGAGCGGGCTATTTAACACGGGGAGGACATGTTGACTTACGGGTGCGACTGTGTCCGCGTCGCCTTCGTCATGGTCATCATGAGGGGAGGCGGCAGCGGCCACCAGCTCCATCTGGCAGGTGGCCTCCTTCAGGTGCTGCAGGTAGTCGTAGTCGTCGTCGAAAAAGACGCCATAACTCCTCTGTTCCTCTTGCCGCTTCTCCGCCTTTCCCTGGAAGAAGACGCGGACAATCAGGTAACTCGGTCGGCGGGTGGCGGGCGGCGGAGCGCACCTTGGCGACGGGCAGGAGGACGCGCTGTGGCGCCGTCTCATCGGCAGCCAGGGGGTCTCTCTGACTCCTGTGGACCAGGTGAAAGGTCACCGCCTTCTTCTTCTCGATGAACGACTTCTTCTTCCGACGAGGCTGCGAGAGACAAAGACGCAGGTTCAAATAGTTAATAATACTATTTTTAAGTTTTGTTCATTCACAATCCCCATGTAAGACAAAAACACGTTTTTCTTTTTTTTTTTATGCATTCTAAGTCGTAAAATATGGCAAGTACGAGGTGGCTAACAATAAAGCCCATAAAGCCGTCTAAAAAAACATTTAAAAAAAAGCCAACAATACTTCATTCACATGTCATGACATGAACATTAACATTAGCGATTATAAGCGCCAATGTGAAGTGAATTATATTTATATAGCGCTTTTCTGTAGTGCAGGGGTCGCCAACCTTTTTGAAACCAAGAGCTACTTCCTGGGTACTGATTAATGCGAAGGGCTACCAGTTTGATACACGCTTAAATAAATTGCTAGAAATAGCCAATTTGCTCAAGTTACCCTTAATAAATAAATCTATATATATATATAAAAAAAAGCATTTCTGTCTGTCATTCCGTCGTACATTTTTTTTTCCTTTTACGGAAGGTTTTTTGTAGAGAATAAATGATGAAAAAAACACTTAATTGAACGGTTTAAAAGATGAGAAAACACACAAAAATGACAATTTTATTTTGAAACATAGTTTATCTTCAATTTCGACTCTTTAAAATTCTAAATTCAACCGAAAAAAATGAAGAGAAAAACTAGCTAATTTGAATCTTTTTGAAACAATTAAAAAAATAATTTATGGGATAGATTGTAGCTGAGATAGGCGCCAGCGCCCCCCGCGACCCCGAAAGGGAATAAGCGGTAGAAAATGGATGGATGGATGGATTAATAATTTTTCCTGATTAAGATTAATTTTAGAAATTTGATGAGATGTTGTAAATAGGTTAAAATCCAACCTGCACTTTGTTAGAATATATAACAAATTGGACCAAGCTATATTTCTAACAAAAACAAATCATTATTTCTTCTAGATTTTCCAGAACAAAAATTTTAAAAGAAATTCAAAAGACTTTGAAATAAGATTTAAATTTGATTCTACAGATATTCTAGATTTGCCAGAATAATTTTTTTGAATTTTAATCATAAGTTTGAAGAAATATTTCACAAATATTCTTTGTTGAAAAAACAGAAGCTAAAATGAAGAATTTAATTAAAAAGTATTTATTATTCTTTACAATAAAAAATTTTAAAAATACTTGAAAATTTATATAAATTGTCAGGAAAGAAGAGGAAGGAATTTAAAAGATAAAAGGTATATGTGTTTAAAAATCCTAAAATTATTTTTAAGGTTGTATTTTTTCTCTAAAATTGTCTTTCTGAAAGTTATAAGAAGCAAAGTATTAAAAATAAATACATTTATTTAAACAAATGAAGACCAAGTCTTTCAAATATTTTCTTGGATTTTCCAATTCTATTTGAGTTTTGTGTCTTTTAGAATTAAAAATGTCGAGCAAAGCGAGACCAGCTTGCTAGTAAATAAATACAATTTAAAAAATTGAGGCAGCTCACTGGTAAGTGCTGCTATTTGAGCTATTTTTAGAACAGGCCAGTGGGCGACTCATCTGGTTCTTGCCCCTGCTCTAGTGACTCAAAAACGCTCTACATTGTGAAACCCAATATCTAAGTTAGATTTTTAAAGCAGTGTGGGTAGCACTGGGAGCAGGTGGGTAAAGTGTCTTGCCCAAGGACAAAGACGGCAGTAACTAGAATGACGTAAGTGGGGATCGAACCAGGAACCCTCAAGTTGCTGACACGTCCACTCTACCAACCGAGCTATACCGCCCCAATGCTGGCAAACTATTGTTAAAGGGCTAACTAGCTGCAATATTGACATATATGAGCTGCTGCATCGCCTCTAAGTTGGTGAAAGTTAATTCTAGATTATAAACCATGCCTCTCACCTAGATAGTAAAAGGCTGTGGACATAAAACGGCAAGTTTGGTCAAATTTGGCATCCAACTTAGACCCGGAGATGGCCAGAAAGACACAAAAAGACTTTTATTTTTTTAATGCATGAGGATTATGATGAATTGTTCATGTAATGATCAATCTTCATCCCAGTGAGAGCAGACATTGTACAGTAAGTGATTGTTTTATTATGTTGATAGTTTGTGTATCTTACATACAGCTAAATATGAAACAATGGAGGTTTTTAAAGTGCTTTATAGGCGGAATGGAGCGACTCTCATAGGCTGCTTAGTTAGCTGACTTTTGCTAGAGTTTATTTACGAGTTAGAATGCATAAAAAAGAAAAACTTATGTGTTCATGTTTTACATAAGGATTGGAATTGATAGACAAAGTTAAAAAAAAAAAGTGCAGTTCCTAATGAACTGTTTGAACTGTTACATACATTTATATTTTGTTAATGTTTTTTTAATGCATGAGGATTATGATGAATTGTTCATGTAAAGTGGTAGATATAAACATCCCATCAATCTTTATTCAAGTGAGAGCAGACATTGTATAGTAAGTGATTTTATTTATTGGGTTGATAGTTTGCATATCTTGTTTAGAACTTACATTTGATATATATACTTACAGCTAAATATAAAACAATGATGGAGGTTTATAGGCGGAATAGAGCGACTCTCATAGGTTGCTTAGTGAGCTGACTTTTGCTAGTGTTTATTTACGAGTTAGAATGCATAAAAAAGAAAAACTTATGTGTTCATGTTTTACATAAGGATTGAAATTTATAGACAAAGTTCCAAAAACAGTTCCCATTTAACTGTTTGAACTGTTACATACATTTTTATTTTGTTATTGTTTTTTAAATGCATGAGGATTATGATGAATTGTTCATGTAAAAGGGGAAGATATAAACATCCCATCAATCTGTATCCCAGTGAGAGCAGACATAGGTTGCTTAGTGAGCTGACTTTTGCTAATGTTTATTTACGAGTTAGAATGCATAAAAAAGAAAAACTTATGTGTTCATGTTTTACATAAGGATTGGAATTTATAGACAAAGTTCCAAAAACAGTTCCCATTTAACTGTTTGAACTGTTACATACATTTTTATTTTGTTATTGTTTTTTAAATGCATGAGGATTATGATGAATTGTTCATGTAAAAGGGGAAGATATAAACATCCCATCAATCTGTATCCCAGTGAGAGCAGACATTGTACAGTAAGTGATTGTTTAATTATGTTGATAGTTTGTGTACCTTGTTTAGTGAAGTGAATTATATTTATATAGCGCTTTTCTCGAGTGACTCAAAGCGCTTTTACATAGTGAAACGCAATATCTAAGTTACATTTAAACCAGTGTGTGTGGCACTGGGAGCAGGTGGGTAAATCGTCTTGCCCAAGGACACAACGGCAGTGACTAGGATGGCTAAAAGCAGGGATTGAACCTGGAACCCTCAAGTTGCTGGCCCGGCCACTCTACCAACCGAGCTATTCCGGCACTGAGTGAGCACAATATGTCCATCATGTCCTCATATGTAATGTTTACATTTTTTTTCTATTTTTTCGGACTACAATGTGCAATAATTTTATATGTATGTGTATATATACTCATATGCATGCATATATATGTCTGTGTGGATATATATATACATAGATACATCTATATCTTTTTTTACTATTTATATTACCATATTGTATATGCACCTTAGGGGATCTGCTCCAATTTCGTTGTTCTTTGAACCATTTCATCGCAATAAAGACAATAAAACTCTATTCTATTCTACCAACCGAGCTATACCGCCCGTTTAGAGCTTACTAGATGACATACATACTTAAAGTTAAACACAAAACAATGACGGAGGTTTTTGGAGCGCTTTATAGGCAAAATAGAGCGACTTTCATAGGCTGCTTAGTTAGCTGACTTTTGCTAGCGTTTATTTACTAATTAGAATGCATACAAATATGTATTGCATTCTATTTTAGTAACATTGAATTTACAACCCCCCGCACTCTTTTGTACAGTTTTTTTTTTACTTACTTTGATTATTATTATTTCCCAACTGTTTGTAAATGATGAAATTTATAAATAAAGGTTTATTTACAAATAAATAAATAAAAAAACAACTCGCCGGCCATCCAGGAAATTATAAAACAATTCTTCTCAACAAAGGAGAAGAAATATAACCTTGGAGAAAAATTCGAACTTAAAACATTTGCATGCGCGTACAACACTTGTAACTTTTAGCATATAAGGGACAAGCGGTAGGAAATGGATGGATGAGTATAACAAATTAAATGATGGAATCGATTAATAAAAAATAACAATAACATAAGATAATAAGTTATTGAGTGGGACATTGTTGTCCTGACTATTTATTAGCAGAACATTCTTATTTACAAACTATGACAAATGTTGGAAATAAACTTGAATCAACAAAGCTAAGCTAGCAGCTAGCTCGCTAAAAGACTGCTTACCATGTTCCCACACGGACTGTCTCCACTTTATATGAGCGCTCCAACCTAAAACTCGTCAAACTTGAGGTTGCTGGGTAAGAAAAAGTAAATTAATCCGTGAGAAAGAACAAATTAATGTGAGACTTTAGTCACGTTTTTGTTTCTCCTCCATGCTGCTTACATCCGTACTGGACGCAACCATTACACGCAGTGTCGAAAGAGTCTTAAAACAAACTCAAACGCGTTGTTGATTAAATAATTGTTCCTTTTTCACCCTGAAATGTATTTAATGTTAATATACGTTTTTATGGTTTGTGGATTTCTAAAATAAAAGGCATTCTGCAATTGTCATTAATGGTTCGCCTCCCCAAATAAACTGGCTAGATTGGTACGGTCCGTTTTTTTCTCTTCCAACTTTATTGACAACAATGCATTTGCATTGAGGTGACGTCACATGCCAGTTAGGTTTACCCTCCTGTTTTTATAATGTTAGGTTTACCCTCCTGTTTTTATAATGTTTTATACTGTTGTTGAACTTATTTTGATTATTGTTTCTCAACTGTTTGTAAATGTTAAAATAAAAAAATACAAATAAATAAGTAAAAAAAAACCCTGTAATATCAATAGTTGTTTTTACAGTGTATTACTGTAAATGCAAAATACCACAGTATAGTTTTTTTTTTTTACAGCAAAATTATTTTATTTGGTATAAAAATCTACATTTAAGTTGTATTTCTGCAAAAAAAAAAAAAAAAAAAGGCACCACCAATTTTTTACAGTAAAATTGTGGCGATTAATCTGACGTTTTTTGTTTTTTTTACCGTAAAATCCAAAGTTGTTTTGTTTACGGTGTATTACTGTAAATGGAAAAACGGTACCAAAGAGGGTTTTTATGGTAAATTACTCCAACTGAGCTGCCAGTTTTTTTTTTTTTATTGTAAAATCTAAGGTTTTTACGCTGTATTTCTGTAAATGCAAAATACCACAGTATATGGTTTTTTTTTACAGTAAAATTTTATTTGGTATAAAATCTACATTTAAGTTGTATTACTGTAAATAAAAAAAATGTCACCGTTTTTTTTACAGTGAAATTGTGGCGATTAACCTCGGTTTTTTTTTTATCGTAAAATCCAAAGTTGTTTTATGGTGTATTACTATAAATGGAAAAACGGTACCAAAGAGGTTTTTTACGGTAAATTACTCCAACTGAGCTGACAGTTTTTTTTTTTTACTGTAAAATCTAAGGTTTTTACGCTGTATTTCTGTAAATGCAAAATACCACAGTATAGGGTTTTTTTTACAGTAAAATTATTTTATGCGGTATAAAATCTACATTTAAGTTGTATTACTGTAAATAAGAAAAATGTCACCACCGTTTTTTTTACAGTAAAATTGTGGCGATTAACCTGCAGTTTTTTGTTTTTTTACCGTAAAATCCAAAGTTGTTTTGTTTACGGTGTATTACTGTAAATGGAAAAACGGTACCAAAGAGGTTTTGTTTACAGTAAATTACTCCAACTGAGCTGACAGGTTTTTTTTTTACTGTAAAATCTAAGGTTTTTACGCTGTATATCTGTAAATGCAAAATACCACAGTATAGGGTTTTTTTTACAGTAAAATTATTTTATGTGGTATAAAATCTACATTTAAGTTGTATTACTGTAAATAAAAAAATGTCACCACCGTTTTTTTTACAGTAAAATTGTGGCGATTAACCTGCCGTTTTTTTGTTTTTTTACCACAAAATCCAAAGTTGTTTTGTTTACGGTGTATAATGGAAAAACGGTACCAAAGAGGTTTTTTACGATAAATTACTCCAACTGAGCTGCCAGTTTTTTTTTTTTTACTGTAAAATCTAAGATTTTTACGGTGTATTTCTGTAAATGGAAATTACCGCAGTATAGGGTTTTTTACAGTAAAATTGTGGCAATTGAGCTGCTAGTTTATTTTCTTAAACAAATTGTCACTTTTACAATGTACTATCTCATGGATAACTTGTTTTGAAATAAGTCAAGCAGACACTTAACTTTTTTTGTTATAAAAAAAATCATATATGGTAATATATTTGTCGCAATATTACAGATTTAAGTTTAAAAAATAAGCCATTTTATTTCATTTCAAAGTAGAAAGAACAAATACATTTAGTCAGAAAATTTTATTTCTAGGCCATACAAAATGTACGTGACCCCGGGGCCCTGAGTTTGACACCTTCAAATTCAGGCGGTCTCTGGATGCTACAGATGTACTGACCTCTTGTGGACAATATGAGTAAATCAGATCAATGACCCTTAAATATATTTGGAAATGATAGCACTGCATTGACTTATATGACACAATCCAAACAACCTCCCCTAGTCATGATGCAAACATGTTTGTTTGCTAGCTATTGCACAACAGAGCAGATGATTGTTTTTATTGTTTTTATATTTCATAGCAGCACTCATCTCAAGGGAAAGTTGACAAACTTTTCACAGTAGCTGAGAGGGAGGCTTTATTCACAATGTACTGGTCCGAGGAAAAGGTAATAATCAGTAATCTCACATTATGTGTTGAAGTGTGGAGAGGCTCGGATGTCAAAAGGTGAAAAGAAAGGAGAAGACGTCCGCCCCGCGACTGCAGAGCGTCCGGCTTGCGTTTTGTTCTTCGCTTGGCTCGGCCGGACTCCCGGGCGTCCTCTCACACGTTCATGGACAAGACGAGGAACTGGGGAGGAGGTCACAAGAGTCAACGTGGCGACTCGGAGGGGGCGGGGTTAATGAGATGCGGTTTTACCTGCAGCATGGTGAAGTTCACCCTGCCCTTGTGGTGCGTGTCCATGGCCTGGAAGACACCTGTGTCGGCACAAAAGCACACGTTGGCGTGGGAACTACTTTTTAGGGACCGAGGACCCTGTTGTATTTCTAGGTTTTATTATTATTATACCGCCGCCTCTTTGAGCTGTAATTTGACCCCCTTAACATGCGTCAAAACTCACCATTTTGAAACACACATCAAGACTGCCGAAAATTGCGATCTAATGAAAATAAAAAAATAAAATAAAAAAATAAAAATTGCGCTCTAGCGCCCCCTAGGAAAAATCACAGACAAAACTGCTTGTAACTTCCGTTAGAAATTTCGTAGAGACGTGAAACAAAAACCTCTATGTAGGTCTGACTTAGACCTAGATTTCATACATTGACATCTTTCAGCAAAAATCAACAGGAAGTTGGCAAAAACCCCTAAAAAATTTCATTTTTGCCTCTTTGAGCTGTAATTTAACCCCCTTAAAATGTGACAAAACTCACCAAACTGGACACACACATCAGTACTGGCGAAAAATGCGATCTGATAAAAAAAAACAAAAAAAAAACCCAAAACTCAAAATTGCGCTCTAGCGCCCCCTAGGAATAAAACACAGACAAAACTGCTTGTAACTTCCGTTAGGAATGTCGTAGAGACATAAAACAAAAACTTCTATGTAGGTCCCACTTAGACCTACATTTCATACATTGACATCCTTCAGCAAAAATCAACAGGAAGTTGGCAAAAAACCCTTCAAAACAAAAGTTTCCTAAAAAATGTCATTTTTGTCTCTTTGAGCTGTAATTTGACCCCCTTAAAATGCTTCAAAACTCACCAAACAGGACAAACACATCAGGACTGGCAAAAATTGCGATTTAATAACAAATAAAAACCCCAAAACTCAAAATTGCACTCTAGCGCCCCCTAGGAATAAAACACTGACAAAACTGCTCTTGGGTACAAAACACAGACAAAACTGCTTGTAACTTCCGGTACGAATGTCGTAGAGACATAAAACAAAAACTTCTATGCAGGTCCCACTTAGACCTACATTTCATTCATTGACATCCTTCAGCAAAAATCAACAGGAAGTTGGCAAAAACCCCTTCAAAACAAAAGTTTCCTAAAAAATGTCATTTTTGCCTCTGAGCTGTAATTTGACCCCCTTAAAATGCTTCAAAACTCACCAAACTGGACACACACATCAGGACTGGCGAAAATTGCGATCTAAAAAACAATAAAAAAACAACAACCCAAAACTCAAAATTGCACTCTAGCGACCCCTAGGAAGAAAACACAGACAAAACTGCTTGTAACTTCCGGTACGAATGTCGTAGAGACATAAAAAAAAAACCTCTATGTAGGTCCCACTTAGAACTACATTTCATTCATTGACATCTTTCAGCAAAAATCAACAGGAAGTTGGCAAAAAACCCTTCAAAACAAAAGTTTCCTAAAAAATGTCATTTTTGTCTCTTTGAGCTGTAATTTGACCCCCTTAAAATGCTTCAAAACTCACCAAACTGGACAAACACATCAGGACTGGCGAAAATTGCGATTTAATAACAAATAAAACCCCCAAAACTCCAAATTGCACTCTAGCGCCCCCTAGGAATAAAACACTGACAAAACTGCTCTTGGGAACAAAACACAGACAAAACTGCATGTAACTTCCGGTACGAATGTCGTAGAGACATAAAACAAAAACTTCTATGCAGGTCCCACTGAGACCTATATTTCATTCATTGACATCCTTCAGCAAAAATCAACAGGAAGTTGGCAAAAACCCCTTCAAAACAAAGGTTTCCTAAAAAATGTCATTTTTGCCTCTTTGAGCTGTAATTTGACCCCCTTAAAATGCTTCAAAACTCACCAAACTGGACAAACACATCAGGACTGGCGAAAATTGCGATTTAATAACAAATAAAAACCCCAAAACTCCAAATTGCACTCTAGCGCCCCCTAGGAATAAAACACTGACAAAACTGCTCTTGGGAACAAAACACAGACAAAACTGCATGTAACTTCCGGTACGAATGTCGTAGAGACATAAAACAAAAACTTCTATGCAGGTCCCACTTAGACCTATATTTCATTCATTGACATCCTTCAGCAAAAATCAACAGGAAGTTGGCAAAAACCCCTTCAAAACAAAGGTTTCCTAAAAAATGTCATTTTTGCCTCTTTGAGCTGTAATTTGACCCCCTTAAAATGTAACAAAACTCACCAAACTGGACACACACATCAGTACTGGGGAAAAATGCGATCTGATAAAAAAACAAAAAAAAAAAACAACCCAAAACTCAAAATTGCGCTCTAGCGCCCCCTAGGAATAAAACGCTGACAAAACTGCTGTTGGGAAGAAAACACAGACAAAACTGCTTGTAACTTCCGGTACGAATGTCGTAGAGACATAAAACAAAAACCTCTATGTAGGTCCTACTTAGACCTATATTTCATTCATTGACATCCTTCAGCAAAAATCAACAGGAAGTTGGCAAAAACCCCTTCAAAACAAAAGTTTACTAAAAAAATGTAATTTTTGCCTCTTTGAGCTGTAATTTGACCCCCTTAAAACACTTCCAAACTCACCAAACTGGACACACACATCAGGACTGGCAAAAATTGCGATCTAATAAAAAATAAAAACCCCAAAACTCAAAATTGCGCTCTAGCGTCCCCTAGGAATAAAACACTGACAAAACTGCTCCTGGGAAGAAAACACGGACAAAACTGCTTGTAACTTCCGGTAGGAATGTCGTAGAGACATAAAACTAAAACCTCTATGTAGGTCCCACTTAGACCTACATTTCATTCATTGACATCCTTCAGCAAAAATCAACAGAAAGTTGGCAAAAACCCCTTCAAAACAAAGGTTTCCTAAAAAATGTCATTTTTGCCTCTTTGAGCTGTAATTTGACCCCCTTAAAATGTAACAAAACTCACCAAACTGGACACACACATCAGGACTGGGGAAGAATGTGATCTGATAAAAAAACAAAAAAAAACAACCCAAAACTCAAAATTGCGCTCTAGCGCCCCCTAGGAATAAAACGCTGACAAAACTGCTGTTGGGAAGAAAACAGACAAAACTGCTTGTAACTTCCGGTACGAATGTCGTAGAGACATAAAACAAAAACTTCTATGCAGGTCCCACTTAGACCTACATTTCATTCATTGACATCCTTCAGCAAAAATCAACAGGAAGTTGGCAAAAACCCCTTCAAAACAAAAGTTTACTAAAAAAATGTAATTTTTGCCTCTTTGAGCTGTAATTTGACCCCCTTAAAATGCTTCCAAACTCACCAAACTGGACACACACATCAGGACTGGCAAAAATTGCGATCTAATAAAAAATAAAAACCCCAAAACTCAAAATTGCGCTCTAGCGTCCCCTAGGAATAAAACACTGACAAAACTGCTCCTGGGAAGAAAACACGGACAAAACTGCTTGTAACTTCCGGTAGGAATGTCGTAGAGACATAAAACAAAAACCTCTATGTAGGTCCCACTTAGACCTACATTTCATTCATTGACATCCTTCAGCAAAAATCAACAGGAAGTTGGCAAAAACCCCTTCAAAACAAAAGTTTCCTAAAAAATGTCATTTTTGCCTCTTTGAGCTGTAATTTGACCCCCTTAAAATGCTTCAAAACTCACCAAACTGGACACACACATCAGGACTGGCGAAAATTGCGATCTTATAAAAAATAAAACCCCAAAACTCAAAATTGCGCTCTAGCGCCTCCTAGGAATAAAACACTGACAAAACTGCTCTTGTCTTGGGAAGAAAACACAGACAAAACTGCTTGTAACTTCCGGTAGGAATGTCGTAGAGACATAAAACAAAAACCTCTATGTAGGTCCCACTTAGACCTACAATTCATTAATTGACATCCTTCAGCAAAAATTAACAGGAAGTTGGCAAAAAACCCTTCAAAACAAAGGTTTCCTAAAAAATGTCATTTTTGCCTCTTTGAGCTGTAATTTGACCCCCTTAAAATGTTTCAAAACTCACCAAACTTGGCACACACATCAGGACTGGCGAAAAATGCGATCTGATAAAAAAAAAACAAAAAAAAACCCAAAACTCAAAATTGCGCTCTAGCGCCCCCTAGGAATAAAACACTGACAAAACTGCTTGTAACTTCCGGTACGAATGTCGTGGAGACATAAAACTAAAACTTCTATGTAGGTCCCACTTAGACCTACATTTCATTCATTGACATCCTTCAGCAAAAATCAACAGAAAGTTGGCAAAAACCCCTTCAAAACAAAGGTTTCCTAAAAAATGTCATTTTTGCCTCTTTGAGCTGTAATTTGACCCCCTTAAAATGTAACAAAACTCACCAAACTGGACACACACATCAGGACTGGGGAAGAATGTGATCTGATAAAAAAACAAAAAAAAACAACCCAAAACTCAAAATTGCGCTCTAGCGCCCCCTAGGAATAAAACGCTGACAAAACTGCTGTTGGGAAGAAAACAGACAAAACTGCTTGTAACTTCCGGTACGAATGTCGTAGAGACATAAAACAAAAACTTCTATGCAGGTCCCACTTAGACCTACATTTCATTCATTGACATCCTTCAGCAAAAATCAACAGGAAGTTGGCAAAAACCCCTTCAAAACAAAAGTTTACTAAAAAAATGTAATTTTTGCCTCTTTGAGCTGTAATTTGACCCCCTTAAAATGCTTCCAAACTCACCAAACTGGACACACACATCAGGACTGGCAAAAATTGCGATCTAATAAAAAATAAAAACCCCAAAACTCAAAATTGCGCTCTAGCGTCCCCTAGGAATAAAACACTGACAAAACTGCTCCTGGGAAGAAAACACGGACAAAACTGCTTGTAACTTCCGGTAGGAATGTCGTAGAGACATAAAACAAAAACCTCTATGTAGGTCCCACTTAGACCTACATTTCATTCATTGACATCCTTCAGCAAAAATCAACAGGAAGTTGGCAAAAACCCCTTCAAAACAAAAGTTTCCTAAAAAATGTCATTTTTGCCTCTTTGAGCTGTAATTTGACCCCCTTAAAATGCTTCAAAACTCACCAAACTGGACACACACATCAGGACTGGCGAAAATTGCGATCTTATAAAAAATAAAACCCCAAAACTCAAAATTGCGCTCTAGCGCCTCCTAGGAATAAAACACTGACAAAACTGCTCTTGTCTTGGGAAGAAAACACAGACAAAACTGCTTGTAACTTCCGGTAGGAATGTCGTAGAGACATAAAACAAAAACCTCTATGTAGGTCCCACTTAGACCTACAATTCATTAATTGACATCCTTCAGCAAAAATTAACAGGAAGTTGGCAAAAAACCCTTCAAAACAAAGGTTTCCTAAAAAATGTCATTTTTGCCTCTTTGAGCTGTAATTTGACCCCCTTAAAATGTTTCAAAACTCACCAAACTTGGCACACACATCAGGACTGGCGAAAAATGCGATCTGATAAAAAAAAAACAAAAAAAAACCCAAAACTCAAAATTGCGCTCTAGCGCCCCCTAGGAATAAAACACTGACAAAACTGCTTGTAACTTCCGGTACGAATGTCGTGGAGACATAAAACTAAAACTTCTATGTAGGTCCCACTTAGACCTACATTTCATTCATTGACATCCTTTAGCAAAAATCAACAGGAAGTTGGCAAAAACCCCTTCAAAACAAAAGTTTCCTAAAAAATGTCATTTTTGCCTCTTTGAGCTGTAATTTGACCCCCTTAAAATGTAACAAAACTCACCAAACTGGACACACACATCAGGACTGGCGAAAACTGTGATTTAAAAAAAAAAAAAAAAAAAAAAAAACGAAACTCAAAATTGCGCTCTAGCGCCCCCTAGGAATAAAACACTGACAAAACTGCTGTTGGGAAGAAAACACAGACAAAACTGCTTGTAACTTCCGGTAGGAATGTCGTAGAGACATAAAACAAAAACCTCTATGTAGGTCCTACTTAGACCTACATTTCATTCATTGACATCCTTTAGTGGCCCTGCGACTAGGTGGCGACTTGTCCAGGGTGTACCCTGCCTTCCGCCCGATTGTAGCTGAGATAGGCGCCAGCGCCCCCCGTGACCCCAAAAGGGAATAAGCGGTAGAAAATGGATGGATATCCTTTAGCAAAAATCAACAGGAAGTTGGCAAAAACCCCTTCAAAGCAAAAGTTTCCTAAAAAATGTCATTTTTGCCTCTTTGAGCTGTAATTTGACCCCCTTAAAATGCTTCAAAACTCACCAAACTGGACACACACATCAGTACTGGGGAAAAATGCGATCTGACTAAAAAAAAAAACAAAAAAAAAAACCAAAACTCAAAATTGCGCTCTAGCGCCCCCTAGGAATAAAACACTGACAAAACTGCTCTTGGGAAGAAAACACAGACAAAACTGCTTGTAACTTCCGGTACGAATGTCGTCGAGACATGAAACAAAAACCTCTATGTAGGTCTGACTTAGACCTACATTTTATTAATTGACATCCTTCAGCAAAAATCATCAGGAAGTTGGCAATTACCCCTTCAAAACAAAAGTTTGGTAAAAACCAGTCACCTTTTTTCAAACATTATCTCCTCTGAGCGCGTTTGTTGTGTCGGCTTCAAACTACCTCAGGAAAGAAATTGAACCCTTCTGAGTTTTTCTAACTGCTCCGGTTTTGATTTTACGAGCCTTCAAAGGACTGCTGCCCTCCCAAGATGGCCGCTTAAAAGCAGGAAGCTCCAGCGTGACCACACCATGCAGAGAAGGTAGGTACTGTGCAGGTAAAGATAGGTTGACTGGGTGAAAGAAGGAGGCCCCAGTTTGACACCAGGATACAGAGAAGGTAGGTAATGTGCAGGTAAAGATATGTTGTCTGGGTGATGGCAGGAAGCACCAGCGTGTATGGGTGACAGAAAGAAGCACCAGTGTGACCCCAGGATGCAGGGAAGGTAGGTAATGTGCAGCTAAAGATATGTTGAATGGGTAAAGGCAGGAAACACCAGCAAAAGTCGGTCCCGTCCATCGCTGCTTGCAGCTTTAATCTTATTTCATTTTTGTGTCTACATACGGAACATGTTCTCCAGGCGCACGATGCAGTTCAGGTAGTCGTCAAAGTCGATGGTGTACTTCTCGTCGGCGAATCTCAAGGCCAGCAGCTGCAGGAGCTGATTGTTCAGCTGCATCCCTGAACGTGCACAGACGGTTTTCTTCAGGGTTCAGGAATACAAACACTGCCTTGCTTTATGGTTACATAATCTATAATATGGTATACTATGGTATGGTGTATATCATATACTGTATATAATATTGGTATGGTATAGGACAGGGGTCACCAACCTTTTTGAAAGCAAAAGCTACTTTTGGCAACTGATTAATGCCAAGGGCTACCAGTTTGATACACACTTCAATAAATTGCCAGAAATAGCCAATTTGCTCAATTGACCTTTAATAAATAAATCTATATATATTTAAAAAAAAAGGGTATTTCTTTGTCATTCCGTCGTACATTTTTTTTCCTTTTACGGCAGGTTTTTTGTAGAGAATAAATGATGAAAAAAACACTTGAACGGTTTAAGAGGAGAAAACAGGAAAAAAAAGAAAATTACATTTTGAAACAGTTTATCTTCAATTTCGACTCTTTAAAATTCAAAATTCAACCGAAAAAAATGGAGAAAAACTAGCTAATTCGAATCTTTCTGAAAAAAATTAAAAAAAATAATTTATGGAACATCATTAGTAATTTTTCCTGAGTAAGATTAATTTTAGAATTTTGATGACATGTTTTAAATAGGTTAAAATCCAATCTGCACTTTGTTAGAATATATAACAAATTGGACCAAGCTATATTTCTAACAAAGACAAATCATTATTTCTTCTAGATTTTCCAGAGCTAAAATTTTAAAAGAAATGTAAAAGACTTTGAAATAAGATTTAAATTTTCTAGATTTGCCAGAATATTTTTTTTGAATTTTAATCATAATAAATTTGAAGAAATGTTTCACAAATATTCTTTGTTGAAAAAACAGAAGCTAAAATGAAGAATTAAATTAAAATGTATTTATTATTATTTACAATAAAAAAAATTAATTTACTTGAACATTTATTTAAATTGTCAGGAAAGAGGAGGAAGGAATTTAAAATATGTTTAAAAATCCTAAAATCATTTTTAATGTTGTATTTTTTCTCTAAAATTGTCTTTCTGAAAGTTTTAAGAAGCAAAGTAAAATAAATAAATGAATTTATTTAAACCAGTGAAGACCAAATCTTTAAAATATTTTCTTGGATTTTCTAATTCTATTTGAGTTTTGTCTCTCTCAGAATCAAAAATGTGGAGCAAAGCGAGACCAGCTTGCTAGTAAATAAATACAATTAAAAAAATAGAGGCAGCTCACTGGTAAGTGCTGCTATTCGAGCTATTTTTAGAACAGGCCAGCGGGCGACTCATCTGGTCCTTACGGGCGACCTGCTGTTGGTGACCCCTGCTGTATATAATATGCTACGGTATGGTATGGTATGGTGTAAACAATATGGTATACTATAAGCCTCCTTGTGTTTTGGTCCTAACATGTACTTGTCTTGACCCTCGGGGGCCCCCTAGTGGTGGTTATGCTGCATTGTGTTACCTGCAGCTTTGAGGGCGCTGCGGAGCTCGTAGGAGGACATGGCTCCTGAGCGGTCGCTGTCGAAGGACAAGAACAGCATCTGGGGACAACAACACACCTTCATCATCATCAACGACAACAATAATAATAATAATAATAATAACAATAATAGATCAGAAGAAGACGTACGATCCACTTCTTCAGCTTTTCCCAGAACACTTTGAACTCTTGGAACTCCATCTTGCCCGTGTTGTCCACCTTGTTGTCTTGTCAAAGGTGCAAAAGCTGAAGAAGCTGGCGGACGGCAACGTGGAGGACATGTGGCACGTTGTTATCACTACTTATTATCACATAACTTATTATCACTGGTTATTATCAGATAAGTTATTATCAATAGTTGTTATAGTTATCAGAGAAGTTATTATCACTAGTTATTATCACAAGTTATTATCATCAGAGAAAGTATTATCACTACTTATCACAAATTATCAATAGTTATCACAATTTATTATCAGAGAAGTTATTATCAATAGTTATTATCACATGTTATTATCAGAGAAGTTATCACTAGTTATCATTAGTTATTATCACACTAGTTACTATTAGATAAGTTATCAGATAAGTTATAACTAGTTATAATCAGATAAGTTATTATCACAAGTTATTATCAGATAAGTTATTATCAATAGCTATTATCACAAGTTATTATCAGATAAGTTATTATCAATAGTTGTTATAAATAGTTATCAGAAAAGTTATTATCAGTAGTTATTATCACAAGTTATTATCATCAGAGAAGGTATTATCACTACTTATCACAAATTATCAATAGTTATCACAATTTATTATCAGATAAGTTATTAGAGAAGTTATTAGAGAAGTTATTATCACAAGTTATTATCAATAGTTGTTATAAATAGTTATCCGAGAAGTTATTATCACTAGTTATTATCATCAGAGAAGGTATTATCACTACTTATCACAAATTATCAATAGTTATCACAATTTATTATCAGGTAAGTTATTAAAGAAGTTATTATCAGAGAAGTTATTAACACACTAGTTATTATTAGATACGTTATCAGATAAGTTATCACTAGTTATAATCTGATAATTTCTTATCACAAGTTATTAGATAAGTTTTTATCAATATTTTTTATAAATAGTTAGAGAAGTTATTATCACAAGTTATTATCAGAGAAGTTATTATCACTAATTATTAGTCATCACACTAGTTATTATCACAAGTTATCACAAATTATCATTAGTTATTATCACACTAGTTACTATTAGATACGTTATCAGATAAGTTATCACTAGTTATAATCAGATGAGTTATCATCACAAGTTATCATTAGATAAGTTTTTATAAATAGAGAAGTTATTATCACAAGTTATTATCAGAGAAGTTATTATCACTAATTATTAGTCATCACACTAGTTATTATCACAAGTTATCACAAATTATCATTAGTTATTATCACACTAGTTATTATCAGAGAAGTTATTATCATTAGTTATCATTAGTTATTATCACACTAGTTACTATTAGATAATTTATTATCAGATAAGTTATCACTAGTTATAATCAGATAAGTTATTATCACAAGTTATTATTAGATACGTTTTTATCAGTAGTTTTTATAAATAGTTAGAAGTTATCACAAGTTATTATCAGAGAAGTTATTATCACTAATTATCAGTCATCACACTAGTTATCACAAGTTATCACTAATTATCATTAGTTATTATCACAGAAGTTATCACTAGTCATCATTAGTTATTATCACACTAGTTACAATTAGATAAGTTATCAGATAATTTATCGCTAGTTATAATCAGATAAGTTATTATCACAAGTTATTTATTAGATAAGTTTTTATCAATAGTTGTTATAAATAGAGAAGTTATTATCAGAGAAGTTATTATCACTAATTATCATTAGTCATCACACTAGTTGTTATCACAAGTTATCATTAATTATCATTAGTTATTATCACACTAGTTATCACAGAAGTTATCATCACTAGTTGTCATTAGTTATTATCACACTAGTTACTATTAGATAAGTTATTATCAGATAATTTATCGCTAGTTATAATCAGATAAGTTATTATCGCAAGTTATTATCAGATACATTATGATCACTAGTTATGAGATAAGTTACTTTTAAGTAGTTATTTGCACTAGTTATTAGATAAGTAATTATCACTAGTTACTACTAGATAAGTTAACAGAAAAGTTTTCAGTAGTTATAATCAGATAAGTTATTATCACTAGCTTTTATTAGATATATTATTATCACTAGTTATTATCCATCCATCCATCCATTTTTTACCGCTTATTCCCTTTCGGGGTCGCGGGGGGGGTAGTTATTATCAGATCAATTATAATCACTAGCTATATTTAGATGGGTTATTATCAGATAAGTGATCACAAGTTATTATCACTAGTTGTTATCACTAATTATTTTTACATACATTATTATTAAAAAGTTATCAGTTATCACACTAGTTTTCACTAGTTACTATTAGATAAGTTATGATCACAAGTTATTATTAGATACGTTATGGTCACTAGTTATAATCAGATAAGTTATAAGTAGTTATTAACAATAATTATTAGATAAGTTAATATCACTAGTTACTACTACATAAGTTATTAACAGATAAGTTATCACTAGATATAATCAGATACGTTATTAGATACGTTATGATCACTAGTTATGATCAAAAAAGTTATCAGTAGTTATTAGCACTAGTTTCTAAAATATACGGTATTACCACTAGTGATAATTAGATAAATTATCACTAGTTATACTCAGATAAATTATTATCACTAGCTTTTATTAGATATATTATTATCACTAGTTATTATCAGATAAATTATCATTGGATGGCTATTATTGGATGATTTATTATCACTTGTTATTAAGTTATCACAGGTTATTATCACTAGTTAAAACTAATTATTATTACAGATATATTAAATGATCAGATAAGTTATTACCTATGTTATCAGATAAGTTATTATCACTAGTTATCCTTAGTTATCATCACACTAGTTCATATCACTAGTTACTATTATATCAGGTATTAGCACTAGTTATAATCAGATAAGATATTTTCGCAAGTTATTAGATACGTTATGATCTCTAGTTATAATCAAATAAGTTATTATCAGTAGTTATTAGATAAGTTATTATCACTAATTACTACTGGATATGTTATTAACAGATATGTTACTCTAACTAGTTATAATCAGATAAGTTATTATCACTAGTTAAAATTATATAAGTTATTATCACTAGTTTTATTAGATGTATCATGATCACTAGTTATTATCAGATACGTTATTATCACTAGGTATTATTAGATAACGTATCACTTATTATAAGAGAAGTTTTTATCCCAAGTTATTAGAGAAGTTGTTATCACAAGTTATTATCTGAGACGTTATTAGCACTAGTTATCATAAGTTATTATCAGTATTTATCATTAGTTATTATCACAAGTTACAATTAGATATGTTATTATCAGATAGGATATTACTAGTTATAATCAGATCATTTATTATCGCAAGACGGCGTGGCGCAGTGGGAGAGTGGCCGTGCGCAACCCGAGGGTCCCTGGTTCAAATCCCACCTAGTACCAACTTGGTCACGTCCGTTGTGTCCTGAGCAAGACACTTCACCCTTGCTCCTGATGGGTCCTGGTTGGCGCCTTGCATGGCAGCTCCCTCCATCAGTGTGTGAATGTGTGTGTGAATGGGTAAATGTGGAAGTAATGTCAAAGCGCTTTGAGTACCTTGAAGGTAGAAAAGCGCTATACAAGTACAACCCATTTATCATTTATTTATTTAAGTTATTATTAGATATGTTATGATCACTAGTTATAATGAGATGAGTTATTTTCCCACAAATTATTATCAGTAGTTATTAGCAGTAGTTATTAGACAAGTTATTATCACTAGTTACTACTAGATAAGTTATCACTAGATATAATTATATAACTTATCACTAGTTTTATTATATTTACTATTATCACTAGTTATTATTAGATTAGTTTTCACAAGTTATTATCAAAAGTTGTTATCACTAGTAATCACTAATTATTATTACATAAGTTATTATCAGATAGGTATTATCACAATACGTTATCACTAGTTATTACATAAGTTACTCACTAGTTATTATCGTATGTTATTATCTCTAGTAATCATCAATAGTTATCATATAATTTATTACCAAATAAGCCATTATCAGAAGTTATCATCACTAGTTATTACCAGATAAGCTATTATTAGATATTATCCTCACTAGTTATTACCAGATAAGCTATTATTAGACGTTATCATCACTAGTTATTATGACAAGTTATAGCAGATGTCAACATGGCGGGGAGGATACATCCAGCAGGTTGATGATGTTGTGACACGTGTGGATGCTCAGCCCATCAAACTTGATCTCTTTTCCTGATCACCAAACACAAACCAGAAATTCATTAATAGATGAGTTAGTCCAGTTACTATCACAGGTTATTATCTTTAGTTATTATCAGACAAGTTATTATCATTAATTATCATCACTAGTTTTCCGACTAGTATTATCATTAGTTATCACAAGATATTATTACAAGTTATTACCAGACACGTTACTATCAAGGTATCAAGATAATCTATTATCTCAAGATATTATTACTAGTTATCACCAGTTGTGAGACAAATTTTTAATACAAGATATTAGCAGTAATTATTATCACAAGTTATTATACATGTTCCTATCAATAGTTATTGTCAGACAAGCTATAATCAGGCAAGGTATTATCAGACTAGTGTTTATCAGACTAGTTATCAGTTAAGTAATTTTCACAATATTTAACAATTTATTACCAGAAAAGTTACTATAAATAATTATTACAAGTTATTATCAGTGGTTATTCTTACAAGTTATTATACCTGTTATCATCTCTAATTATTATCAGACAAGTCATAAGTTATTATCAGACAAGTTATTATACTTGTTTTTACCATTAGTTATTATCAGACAAGTTATTGTCACTAATTAGACAATTTATTACAAATCTAATTATTATCAGACTAGTTATTATCAGTTAAGTAATTATCAAGATAATAACTAGTCTAATAACTTATATTATCTTGCGATAATTACTTAACTGATAACTAGTCTGATAATTAGTGTTAATAACTTGTCTGATAACTTATTTTATCAGTTAAGTAATTATCACAATATATAATAAGTTATTGTCAGACTAGTAATTATCACTAATTATCATCAGACTAATTATCAGTTTAGTAATTAACACAATATAAAATAAGTTATCAGACTAGTTATTATCTTGCGACAATTACTTAACTGATAGTAACTAGCCTGATAATAATTAGTATTGACTTGTCTGATCATTAGTGATAACTTGTCTGATATGTTATTTTATCAGTTAAGTAATTATCACAAGATATAATAAGTTATTATCAGACTAGTTATTATCAGTTAAGTAATTATCACAAGATATAATAAGTTATTATCAGACTAGTTATTATCAGTTAAGTAATATCACAGAATAATAACTAGTCTGATAATAACTTATTTTATCTTGCGATAATTAAATAACTTATTTTATCTTGCGATAATTAATTAACTGATAACTAGTCTGATAATAATTTGTTATAATAACTTGTCTGATAATATAACTAGTGATAACTTTTCTGATGATAATTAGTGATATTAACTTATTTGATCAGTTAAGTAATTATCACAATATATAATTGCAAGTTATTATCACTAATTGTTATCAGACATATCAGAATAGTTGTAGTTAAGTAATTGTTGCAAGATCAAATAAGTTATAATCTTGCGACTATTAACTGATAATAACTAGTCTGATAATAATTGGTAATATAACATAATATATATATAACATATATAGTAATATAATTATATATAATAATAATAATTATATATTCTGGTAATTAGTTAACTGATAATTAGTTTGATATAATTTTTTATATCCTGTGATAATTACTGATAAAATAAGTTAGACAAGTTATCACTTGTTATTATCAGACAAGTTATTATCACTAATTATTATCAGACAAGTTATCACTAATTATCATCAGACAGGTTATTATCAGTAATAATTATCTGAATATTTTTAGTTAAGTAATTATTGCAAAATAAAATAAGATATAATCTTGTGAGAATTACTTAGCTGATAACTAGTCTGATAATAATTAGTGATAATAAGTTATTATCAGACAAGTTATCACTAATTATTATTGGAGAAGTAATTATCACTCATTATTATCAGACAAGTTATCACTAATTATCTTCAGACAGGTTATTATCAGTAATTATTATCAGAATAGTCATAGTTAAGTAATTATTGCAAGATAAAATAAGTGATAATCTTGGGATAATTACTTAACTGATAATAACTAGTCTGATAATAATTAGTGATAAGTTATTATCAAACAAGTTATCAGTCATTATCATCAGACAAGTTATTATCACTAATTATTATCAGACAAGTTATCACTAATTATCATCAGACAGGTTATTATCAAAATAGTCATAGTTAAGTAATAATTGCAAGATAAAATAAGTTATAATCTTGCTATAATTACTTAACTGAAAAAGATTAGCAATAATAATTTGTCTGATCATAATGAGTGATAATAAATTGTCTTATAATAACTTGTTATTTTATCAGTTAAGTAATTATCACAAGATATAAGTTATTATCAGACTATTTATTATCAGTTAAGTAATTATCAGAAGAAATAATAGCAAGTTAGACTATTTATCACTTATTATTAGACAAGTTATTACCAGTTAAGTAATCATCACAAGGTATAATAAGTTATTATCAGACTAGTTATTATCAGTTAAGTAATCATCAGAAGATAAAATAAGTTCTTATGAGAGGAGTGACAGCAAGGATGGTCAGCCTACGTGTGCTGAGGACGCCGTTGAGGATCTGCTGAAGCTCCTTGACAGAGATGGCCTGGTCCTGGAGGAGAGACAAACATCAACAGTGGACCAGTGCTCAGAAGGTCCATGGAGGACTCGCCCTTCCCCAAATGATAGGTCCAAGGGGGGACTCACCCTTCCAGCCACGTCCTCAAAAAGCTTCCTGAGGCTTTTCTCCTCGTCCGTCTCGTCCTCGGGGGAGCTGGGCGGGGGCGGCTGTGGGGGGGGAGGCAAACACCAAGGTACTACTTCAAACTTGGGAAAACATGCACCTTTTTCCCCCAAACATAAGCTTTTGGGAAACACCTACTGCCTTTTTATTTTTGTGGAATTTTGTTCAAAGAGCGCGATCAAAATATTTCAGTTCAAAACATTAAAGAATAGATTTACAAGAAATAAAACCCACAACAAACGGGCATGATTATTGCAGCAATAAAGAACAGAGAGGTGCAATAGACGACTTGTTTGTTTTATAATGTAGATGCTCAGTATTCTGAGGGTTCCTGAATGCAACCTTGCTGGCAGTAATCATCATTGTTGCGTAATGAGGAAGTGCTGTTGTGGCCAAATTACGCCCGCGTCCTGAAGGGGCCCCCATGCCCGACTAAACCCGATGTCCCCCATGCCCGACTAAACCCGATGTCCCCCATGCCCGACTAAACCCGGTGTCTCCCACGCCCGACCAAACCCGATGTCTCCTCCGCCCGACCAAACCCGATGTCTCCCCATGCCCGACTAAACCCGATGTCTCCCATGCCCGACCAAACCCGATGTCTCCCATGCCCGACCAAACCCGATGTCTCCCCCGCCCAACTAAACCCAATGTCTCTCACGCCCGACTAAACCCGATGTCTCCCAAGCCCGACTAAACCCGATGTCTCTCATGCCCGACTAAACCTGATGTCTCCCACGCCCGACCAAACCCGATGTCTCCCACGCCCGACTAAACCCGATGTCTGCCACGCCCGACCAAACCCGATGTCTCCCCCCGCCCGACTAAACCCAATGTGCCCCATCGCCGACTAAACCCGATGTCTGCCACGCCCGACCAAACCCGATGTCAGCCATCACCGACTAAACAAGATGTTTCCCCATCCCCGACTAAACCCGATGTCTCTCATGCCCGACTAAACCCGATGTCCCCCATGCCCGACTAAACCCGATGTCCCCCATGCCCGACTAAAACCGATGTCCCCCATGCCCGACTAAACCCGATGTCCCCCATGCCCGACTAAACCCAATGTCTTCCATGCCCGAATAAAACCTGATGTCGCTAACCCATAATCAAGCACCGAATCCGGCACTTTTATAGCAACAACCGAACCCCGCCGGATTTTATTAATTCCCGTAAAGTCCAACGGCGCCATGTTTCAGTCCCAGATGTATATCTAGAATATATCTAAAACATAGCTAGAACATTACTACAACATATCTAGAATATATTTGGGACATATCTCGAACACTTGTAGAACATATCTGGGACATTTATAGAACATATCTGGGACATTTATAGAATATGGAAGATTTCTGGAACATATCTAAAACATATCTGGAACACATCTGTAACAAATCTACAATATATCTGGGCCATATCTAGAATATATCTACAACATAGCCAGAACATATCTAGAGTATATTTGGGCCGTATATAGAACATTTCTGGAATATATCTTGAATATATCTAAAACATAGCTAGAACATATCTAGAACATATTTAGAATATATTTGGGACGTATCGCTAACACTTCTGGAACATATCTCGAACATATGTGGGACAATTATAGAACATATCTAGACATATCTGGAACATATTTAAACACATATCTAAAATTTTCTGGAACACATCTGTAACATATCTACAATATATTTGGGATATATGTAGAACATTTCTGGAACATACCTAAAATATATCTGGAACATACTTAGAATATATCTGGAACATACCTAGAATATATCTGGGACATATATAGAAAATATCTGGGTAATTGATAGAACATATCTAAAACATATTTGAAACACATCTGTAACATATCCAGAATATATCTGGGACATATCTACAATATATATATATATAGAACATATCTGTAACATATCTACAATATATCTGGGACATATCTACAACATATCTGGACTATATCTAGAACACATCTGTAACATAGCTAGAAAATATCTGGGACTTATCTAGAACATTTCTGGAACATATCTAGAATATATCTAGAACATATCTGAAAATACCTTGAATTTAACGAACATATCTAAAATATATCTGGAACACATCTAGAACATATTTAGGACATAGCTGGAATTTCTCTAGAACACAACTTTAACATATGTAGAATATATCTGGGTCATTTCTAGAACATTTCTGGAACATATCTAAAACATACCTGGAACATATCTGGGACATGTCTGGAACATATCTAGAACATTAGTGGAAATACCTAGAATATAACTGGAACATATCTGAAACATACACCTGGAAGATATCTAGAATATATCTGGGACATATGTAGAACATGTCTGGAACATATCTGGACCATATATAAAACACATCTGGAACATATCTAGAACATATCTAGAATATATCTGGGACATATCTAGAACATATCTAAAATGTATCTGGAAAATACCTAGAAAATAACTGGACCATATCTAAAACATGTCCAGAACATATTTAGATCATATCTGTAACATATCTAAAATATATCTGAGACCTATCTAGAACAATTCTGGAACATATCTGGAAAATACCTCAAATATAACGGGAACACATCTAAAATATATCTGGAACACATCTGTAACATATCTAGAATATATCTGGGACATATCTAGAACATATCTGGAACATGTTTGAAACATATCTGGAACATATCTACAATACATCTTAAATATCTAGAACATATCTAAAACATATCTGGAACTCATCTGGAACATATCTAAAATATACTTGGGACATATCTAGAACATGTCTGGAAAATTCCTAGAATATATCTGGGACATATCTAGAACATACTGTACCTAGAACATGTCTGGGACATATCTGGAATATATCTAGAAAACCCCTTATTTGCGTTCATCTCCTAAGTCTCCCCCTTTGAAAAACTAGTGTTTCTAAATGTAATGGAGGGACCTTGAACGCACCACAGTTACGGTCAATAAGAAAGAAAAGTGAAACTTTGAGGACAGAAACAAAGCCTCCAACTCGACAAACGCTCCTGATGGGAGGACCTACTCACCTCAGGCAGGTCTGCGTCCACCTCGCTCCCCATCTCCCTGAGGGACAGGGTCACATGACAGGTCACATGACTTCACGCCCTGACGACACAGCCCAAGGCGGCCTTTACTCACAGAGCTGACACCCTCTTCTCGGAGTAGATGCGCACCAGGAAGTCGGCCTCGTGGTGAGGCTGGAAGGTGGTGGGCACCAGCAGGTACTTGCCGGGTGGCAGGGTGAAGCGCTCAGACACCTCGCGCAGGTTGATGTAGGTCCTGCTGCGGGCCTTGGACGCGTGCGTGCGGAAGAAATCTTTCCCCTGATGATCCATGTTGTTTGGGGCCTGGAGAGACCATACCTTTGTTACGGACTGGATCTTTAAAGGCCTACTAAAAGCCACTACTAGCAACCACGCAGTCTGATAGTTTATATATCAATGATGAAATATTAACATTGCAACACATGCAAATACGGCCTTTTTACTTGACTAAATTGCAATTTTAAATTTCGCGCGAAGTATCCTGTTGAAAACTTCAGTATGACGACGTCTCGGATTGTAGCGGACATTTTTTTCCAGCCTGATCCCAGCTATTAATAGTCTGCTTTAATCGCATAATTACACAGTATTCTAGACATCTGTGTTGCTGAATCTTTTGCAATTTGTTCAATTAATATTGGAGACGTCAAAGAAGAACGATGTAGTTGGGAAGCGGTGTATAGCGGCAGTCTTTAGCAACACAAACACAGCCGGTGTTTCCTTGTTTACATTCCCGAAGGTGAAGCATTACTATGGAACAGAGATGTCAAGCGAACTAGTTCCCGACCACATGTCAACCGGCAGGTTTAGGTGAGAAAATTGTGGTAATAAGTCGGCTCTTACCGTAGACATGAGCGGAGCTTGCGTCCTCCTGCAGCAGTCAGAGGCAGCTGCGTGGCTACCCTCAGAGTGAAGTGAATTATATTTATATAGCGCTTTTCTCTAGTGACTCAAAGCGCTTTACATAGTGAAACCCAATATCTAAGTTACATTTAAACCAGTGTGGGTGGCGCTGGGAGCACGTGGGTAAAGTGTCTTGCCCAAGGACACAACGGCAGTGACTAGGATGGCGGAAGCGGGAATCGAACCTGCAACCCTCAAGTTGCTGGCACGGCCACTCTACCAACCGAGCATTACCGCCCCACACGGAGGGTCACCACACCCGTGGCCACACCCCTCCGACTTTCAGGTACGACAGTATAATCTCACTACAACACTAGTAACACAATAAGCAGATAAGGGATTTTCCAGAATTATCCTAGTAAATGTGTCTAATAACATCTGAATCGCTCCCATTGCTCTGTCTTTTTTTATTTCCTAGTCCTTCACTCTAACTTTCCTCATCCACGAATCTTTCATCATCGCTCAAATTAATGGGAAAAACGTTGCTTTCTCGGTCCGGATCGCTCTCGCTGCTGGTGGCCATGATTGTAAACAATGTTCAGATGTGAGGAGCTCCACAACCCGTGACGTCACGCGCACATCGTCTGCTACTTACGGTACAGGCAAGGCTTTTTTATTAGCAACCAAAAGTTGCGAACTTTATAGTCGATGTTCTCTACTAAATCCTTTCAGCGAAAATATAGCAATATCGCGAAATGATCAAGTATGACACATAGAATGGACCTGCTATCCCCGTTTGAATACAAAAATCTCATTTCAGCAGGCCTTTAATCATCCACTCATTCATCTTTCATGTACAAACCCCAAAAGCAGTGAAGTTGTCACGATGTGTAAATGGTACATAAAAACAGAATTTGCAAATCCTTTTCAACTTATATTCAATTGAATAAACTGCAAAGACAAGATATTTAACGTTCAAACTGGTAAACGTTGTTACTTTTATGCAAATATTAGCTCATTTGGAATTTGATACCTGCAACATGTTTCAAAAAAGCTGGCACAAGTGGCAAAAAAGACTGAGGAAGTTGAGGAATGCTCATCAAATACTTATTTGGAACATCCCACAGGTGAACGGGCTAATTGGGAACAGGTGGGTGCCATGATTGGGTATAAAAACAGCTTCCCCAAAAAATGCTCGGTCTTTCACAAACAAGGACGGGGCGAGGGTCACCACTTTGTCAACAAATGCCTGAGCAAATTGTTTTAGAACAACATTTTTCAACCAGCTATTGCAAGGAATTTAGGGATTTCACCATCTACAGTCCGTAATATCACCAAAATGTTCAGAGAATCTGGAGAAATCACTGCACGTAAGCAGCAATGCCCGTGACCTTCAATCCCTTAGGCGGCACCGCACCAAAAAGCGACATCAGCGTGTAAAGGATATCACCACATGGGCTCGGGAACACTCCAGAAAACCACTGTCAGCAAATACAGTCGGTCGCTACATCTGTAAGTGCAAGTTAAAACTCTACAATGCAAAGCCAAAGCCATTTATCAACAACACCCAGAAACGCCGCCGGCTTCGCTGGGCCCGAGCTCATCTAAGATGGACTGATGCAAAGTGGAAAAGTGTTCTGTGGTCTGACGAGTCCACATTTCAAGTTGTTTTTGGAAACTGTGGACGTCGTGTAAGAGGAAAAGAACCCTCCGGACTGTAACAGGAGCAAAGTTCAAAAAGCCAGCATGTGTGATGATATGGGGGTGTATTAGTGCCCAAGGAATGAGTAACTTACACATCTGTGAAGGCACCATTAATGTTGAAAGGTACATACAGGTTTTTGGAGCAACATATGTTGCCATCCAAGCAACGTTATCATGGACGCCCCTGCTTATTTCTGCGAGACGATGCCCTGCCACGTGTTACAACAGCGTGGCTTTATAGTGAAAGCGTGCTGGTACTAGACTGGCCTGCCTGTAGTCTTATGAAGCCTAAAATAGCACAACGGAGACCCCGGACTGTTGAAAATCAAGCAAGAATGGGAAAGAATTCCACTTCAAAAATGTGTCTCCTCAGTTCCCAAACCTTTACAGTGTTGTTAAAAGGAAAGGCCATGTGACACACTGGTAAAAATGCCTTTTTTGAAATGTGTAAATGTGTTCCTGCCATTAAATTCTAAGTTCATCATTATTTGCTGACTAATAAAGTTAGGGTTTAGGTCATGTGACCAAGCACTAGTCTGACTAATGAAGTTAAGTTAAGGTCATGTGACCAAGCATCATTATGACTAATGAAGTCAGAGTTAGGTCATGTGACCCAGCATCAGTCTGACTAATGAAGTAAGGTTTAGGTCATGTGACCCGGCATGAGTCTGACTAATGAAGTAAGGTTTAGGTCATGTGACCCGGCATCAGTCTGACTAATGAAGTAAGGTTTAGGTCATGTGACCCAGCACCAGTCTGACTAATGAAGTAAGGTTTAGGTCATGTGACCCGGCATGAGTCTGACTAATGAAGTAAGGTTTAGGTCATGTGACCCGGCATGAGTCTGACTAATGAAGTAAGGTTTAGGTCATGTGACCCGGCATGAGTCTAACGAAGTAAGGTTTAGGTCATGTGACCCGGCATGAGTCTGACTAATGAAGGTTTAGGTCATGTGACCCGGCATCAGACTGACTAATGAAGTAAGGTTTAGGTCATGTGACCCGGCATGAGTCTGACTAATGAAGTAAGGTTTAGGTCATGTGACCCGGCATGAGTCTAACGAAGTAAGGTTTAGGTCATGTGACCCGGCATGAGTCTGACTAATGAAGGTTTAGGTCATGTGACCCGGCATCAGACTGACTAATGAAGTAAGGTTTAGGTCATGTGACCCGGCATGAGTCTGACTAATGAAGTAAGGTTTAGGTCATGTGACCCGGCATGAGTCTGACCTCGTAGACGGCGAAGCCGATGGTCTGCAGGTCCATGCCCTCCTTCCTCAGCCGCCGTCTGTTCTTCTGCATGAGGGCGATGACCACGCTGCACACGTCGTCCTCGTCGTCGGCGTCCCTCAGCTCCATTTTGAACTGAGGGTTGGTCCAGAAGGTGTCTGGGGGGTCACACGGGAGTTGTCAGGGGAAACTGGCGCTTTCACTTCCTGTCTCCTCACCGATGAAGTTCCTGCAGCCGCCGGCGGTGGAGCCTTGGATCCACTGGCCCTCGAACAACTGGGCCTCCCAGTGGCGCTTGGTGTTGTCGGTCAGGGCGTCGGGCGTCATGTTGCAGATCTCCACCTTGTCGAAGCCGGCCTTGAAGTCCTCAAAGTCCATCCTGCGGTGGCACACCATCACGTGACCTTGTAGCCCCCACGAGGCGAGGACTTCTTACACTCACCAGAATTCTCCATCTTCTGTCGAATTCTGCAGGATGCGACTCTTCTCGGCCTTGTCCACGTAGTCCCACTCCTTGGAACTGGAAAACACACACACACGTACTGGTTATCATTTGATTCTGATCAGGACTTGTGGGGGGGACCACCCTTTCTACGGATGGATGATCCTCAGAATACAGCACTACAGCTGTCCTCTGATCACTTAGGCATCTTCAGAATGGATCAGACTATCATTTAAAAAGGTTTTCCTTTAGGGACCTGTTTTTTTGTCCCCATACCGTCAGAGGTCCCCTTTAGGTGACTGTGTAAAAGGAGCGATGTCCCCATTAAGTCAGCATTGCCAGAATACACACACAGGTTATTTAGAACGGGGACTGAGTTTTTGTTCAGGACTTGTGGGGACCACCCTTTCTAGAGGTTGTGGGGGCATCAAAAAAAATTGGTAGAATGTCCACTGCCCAGTTAGCTCATACACGTCTTTAAATCTCTGGATTGATGAAGTAATGTGCTGATCATACTTACTGGGGACCCTTGGGAAAAATAATTAATATGGTTCATGGGGACCACATTTAAATCATTTTGCATAATTCACACAAATTAGTACGTGGCTAGTGAGGACCATTTAAAAGAAAAAAAAAAAAGAAGTTAAATATATTAAAAATCACTTAGGCATCTTCAGAATGGATCTGATTATCATTTAAAAAGGTTTCCCTTGAAACAGGTCCCCATATCGTCAGAGGTCCCCTAAAGGTGACTGTGTAAACAGAGCGATGTCGCCATTAAGTATGCATTGCCACAATACACACACACACACACACACACACACACACACACACACACACACACACACACACACACACACACACACACACAAGTGGTTGTTCAGGACTTGTGGGGACCCCTAAAGGTGACTGTGTAAACAGAGCGATGTCCCCACTAAGTCAGCATTGCCAGAATACACACACAGACACTGGAATGGGGACCAAGTTGTTGTTCAGGACTTGTGGGGACCACCCTTTCTACAGGTTGTGGGGGCATAAAAAAAAAATTGGTAGAATGTCCACTGCCAAGTTAGCTCAAACACGTCTTTAAATCTCTGGATTGATGAAGTAATGTGCTGATCATACTTACTGGGGACTCTGGGGAAAGGGATTCACGGGGACCAAATTTAAATAATTTTGCATAATTCACACAAATTTGTACGTGACTACTGAGGACCATTGAAAAAAACAAAAGTTCAAATTAAATATGACAGGGTGTACCCCGCCTCCCGCCTGAATGCAGCTGAGATAGGCCCCAGCGACCCCCTGTGGCCCCTATAGGGACAAGCGGTAGAAAACGGATGGATGGATGATCCTCAGAATACAGCTCTACAGCTGTCCTCTTATCACTTAGGCATCTTCAGAATAGATCCGACTATCATTTAAAAAAGGTTTCCCTTTAGGGTACCTGTTTTGTGTCCCCATACCGTCAGAGGTCCCCTTAAGGTGACTGAGTAAACAGAGCAATGCCCCCATTATGTCAGCATTGCCAGAACACACACAGGTTATCATTTAGAAAGGGGACCAAGTTTTTGTTCAGGACTTGTGGGGACCACCCTTTCTACAGGTTGTGGGGGCATCAAAAAAAAATTGGTATAATGTCCACTGCCCAGTTAGCTCATACACGTCTTTAAATCTCTAGATTGATGAGGTAATGTGCTGATCATACTTACTGGGGACCCTGGGGAAAGGGATTCACGGGGACCAAATTTAAATAATTTTGCATAATTCACACAAATTTGTACGTGACTACTGAGGACCATTGAAAAAAACAAAAGTTCAAATTAAATATGACAGGGTATACCCCGCCTCCCGCCTGAATGCAGCTGAGATGGGCTCCTGCGACCCCCTGTGGTCCCTATAGGGACAAGCGGTAAAAATTGGATGGATGGATGATCCTCAGAATACAGCACTACAGCTGTCCTCTGATCACTTAGGCATCTTCAGAATGGATCAGACTATCATTTAAAAAGGTTTTCCTTTAGGGACCTGTTTTTTTGTCCCCATACCGTCAGAGGTCCCCTTTAGGTGACTGTGTAAACAGAGCGATGTCCCCATTAAGTCAGCATTGCCAGAATACACACACAGGTTATTTAGAATGGGGACTGAGTTTTTGTTCAGGACTTGTAGGGACCACCCTTTCTACAGGTTGTGGGAGCATCAAAAAAAATTGGTAGAATGTCCACTGCCCAGTTAGCTCATACACGTCTTTAAATCTCTGGATTGATGAAGTAATGTGCTGATCAAACTTACTGGGGACCCTTGGGAAAAATAATTAATATGGTTCATGGGGACCACATTTAAATCATTTTGCATAATTCACACAAATTAGTACGTGGCTAGTGAGGACCATTTAAAAGAAAAAAAAAAAAAAAAAGAAGTTCAAGTTAAATATATTAAAAATCACTTAGGCATCTTCAGAATGGATCCGACTATCATTTAAAAAGGTTTCCCTTGAAGCAGGTCCCCATATCGTCAGAGGTCCCCTAAAGGTGACTGTGTAAACAGAGCGATGTCCCCATTAAGTCAGCATTGCCAGAACACACACACACACACACACACACACACACACACACACACACACACACACACACACACACACACACACACACACACACACACACACACACACACACACACACACACACACACACAGGTTATCATTTAGAATGGGGACTGAGTTTTTGTTCAGGACTTGTGGGGACCACCCTTTCTACAGGTTGTGGGGGCATTAAAAAAAATTGGTAGAATGTTCACTGCCCAGTTAGCTCATAAACGTCTTTAAATCTCTGGATTGATGAGGTAATGTGCTGATCATACTTACTGGGGACCCTGGGGAAAGGGAATTCATATGATTCACGGGACCAAATTTAAATCATTTTGCATAATTCACACAAATTTGTACGTGACTACTGAGGACCATTGAAAAAAAGTAAAGTTCAAATTAAATATGACAGGGTGTACCCCGCCTCCCGCCTGAATGCAGCTGAGATAGGCTCCTGCAACCCCCTGCGGTCCCTATAGGGACAAGCGGTAGAAAATGGATGGATGGATGATCCTCAGAATACAGTACTACAGCTGTCCTCTGATCACTTAGGCATCTTCAGAATGGATCAGACTATCATTTAAAAAGGTTTTCCTTTAGGGACTTGTTTTTTTGTCCCCATACCGTCAGATGTCCCCTTTAGGTGACTGTGTAAACAGAGCGATGTCCCCATTAATTCAGCATTGCCAGAACACACACACACACACACACACACTCTTTTCAACACAAATAAGAGTCCTGGACACAAGAAACACGTGTTGAGAGAAGTTTGAGAGACATAAACCAAAAACTTTGAATAATGTTTACAAACGAGGGCCGTCAAAGTCGATAATCACAATTCACCCTGAGGAGCATATTGGTCACTCGCCCTGCACAAAATTTTTTGATTCCCATCCGAATCACCATTCTTATTTTTTCAGATTCTAAATCGATTAATAATTCTCAAAAATATATTTTCAAAAACATGTTTTTTCAAAATAGTAATCTTTTTTTAATTGTTTTTAAATAAAAATAAATTTAAAAAATGCGTGCAAAAGGAGCTTTTGTGACCCGTGACCTGTTTTGAAAAAGTTTCAACACAACTATCGGGTCAACTATGGAGGTGTTTCGGGCACGTCCGACCGGTAGGAGCCCACGAGGAAGACCTAGGACACGTTGGGAAGACTATGTCTAACGGCTGGCCTGGGAACGCCTCGGGATCCCCCGGGAGGAGCTGGACCAAGTGGCTGGGGAGAGGGAAGTCTGGGCTTCCCTGCTTAGGCTGCTGCCCCCGCGACCCGACTTTGGATAAGTGGAAGAAGATGGACGGATGGAGTAAATCACGACAATCATTTTGAAATGGGAACCAGTTCTGAATCAAATTGTCACCCCTGCAATCGGAGTCAGATCAAATCGTGTTTTCACGATTTAATTAAGTATTTTACAATGTATTAATTTATTACAGGGTTTAATTATTTCGCAATGTATTTATTATTTTCACAATTTAATTACTAAAAAATCTAATTCCACAATTTAATTATTTCACAATTTAATTATTTATTTGACAATTTATTCCCTTATTACATGGTATAATTAATTATTTTGCAATGTATTTATTAATTTCACAATTCAATCATTTAAAAATGTAATTATTTCACAATTTATTTATTTCACAATTTATTCCTTTATTACAGGGTTTAATCATTATCTCGCAATTTATTAATTTCACGATTTAATTATTTGAAAATGTTATCATTTCACAATTTAATTACTTATTTGACAATTTATTCCCTTATTACAGGGTGTAATTAATTAAGTCAATGTATTTATTAATTTCACAATTTAATCATTGAAAATTTTGATTATTTCACAATTTATTTATTTCACAATTTATTCCTTTATTACAGGGTTTAGTTCATTATCTCGCTATTTATTAATTTCACGATTTAATTATTTAAAAATGTTATTTCACAATTAAATTGACAATTTATTCCCTTCTTACAGGGTTTAATTAATTAATTCGCAATGTATTTATTAATTTCACAATTTAATCATTTAAAAATGTAATTATTTCACAATTTATTCCTTTATTACAGGGTTTAATTCATTATCTCGCTATTTATTTATTAATTTCACAATTTAATTATTTAAAAATGTTATCATTTCACAATTAAATTGACAATTTATTCCCTTCTTACAGGGTGTAATTAATTAATTCGCAATGTATTTATTAATTTCACAATTTCATTATTTTAAAATATAATTATTCAACAATTTACTTATTTATTTGACAATTTATTCCTTTATTACAGGGTATAATTATTTCGCAATGTATTTATTAATTTCACAATTTATTTATTTCACAATTTATTCCTTTATTACGGGGTTTAATTCATTATCTCGCAATTTATTAATTTCACAATTTCATTATTTAAAAATGTTATCATTTCACAATTTAATTAATTTGACAATTTATTCCCTTATTGCAGGGTGTAATTAATTTGCAATGTATTTATTAATTTCACAATTTCATTATTTTAAAATGTAATTATTTCACAATTTTCTTATTTCACAATTTATTCCTTTATTACAGGGTATAATCCATTATTTCGCAGTGTATTTATTAATTTCAAAATTTAATTATTTTAAAATTGTATTATTTCACAATTTAAATATTTGACAATGTATTCCTTTATTACAGGGTATAATTCATTATTTCGCAAATTATTTATTAATTTCACAATTTAATTATTTCAAAATGTAATTATTTCACAATTTAATTATTTATCTGACAATTTATTCCTTTACTACAGGGCATAATTATTTCGCGAGGTATTTATTAATTTCACGATTTAATTATACAGTTTAATTATTTGAAAATGTAATTATTTCACAATTATTTGACGATTTATCAATTTATTACAAGGTATAATTAATTATTTCGAAATATATTTATTAATTTCATGATTTAATTATATGATTAAATTCTTTGAAAATATAATTATTTATCTCACTATTTAGTTAGTTATTTGACAATTTATATATTTCACAATATATTCTAGAGTGCAGGTACTTGGCCCTGCACTTTTCAGCATCCATGCAAATACGGTGCAAAGACAAACCCTGAAGATGACCAACACGCCGGATTGTAGTCAGCTTGAGGCGTGTCTTAATTAAAATCAAACAATGGTTGTCCGCCAACTTTTTGCAACTCAACGCTAAAAAAACGAAAATGCTGATTATCGGTCCTGTTAGACACCGACCTCTATTTAATAATAACACCTTAACATTTAACAAAACAATTCTACAAATATTTAATAATACCACTTTAACATTTGACAACAAACGTTACATTGTCAAATAATTAATAAAACCCTGATATAAATAAATGGTTGGATACTTAATAAAATTGTGAAATTGTTATATTTGAAAATAACTTAATAAATCATGAGTCAATTAATAAATTGTGAAATATATTAATCGTCAAATATTTAAATTGTGAAATAATTAAATCGTCAAATAATCAAATTTCGATGTAAAGAATGAAATTGTTAAAAAAAAAACTAAATTGTCAAATAAATAATTAAATTGTCAAATAATTAATCAAATTGTGAAATTACTAATTAAACTGTGAAATAATCAAATTGTGTAATAACTAAATTGTGTAATAGTTAATTACATGGGGATGCAAATAATTAAAATGTCAGGTAATTAAGTGGTGAAATTAATGAATTGGTGTCATTTAACAGCTGACATTATTTCAAGAGGCTTAGCCCTAGTGAATTGTTGCCATCTTTTGTTGTTGTAGTCGTTGTCAGGTAGTTGTCGTCAGTTTGTCGTCGTCGTGGTCAGTTTGTCATCATCGTCAGGTTGCTGTCATTGGCAGGTAGTTGTTGTCGGTTTGTAGTCGTGGTCAGTTTGTTGTCGTCGTGGTCAGTTTGTTGTCGTCGTCGTGGTCGGTTTGTTGTCGTCGTCATCGTCAGTTTGTTGTCGTCGTCATCGTCAGTTTGTTGTCGTCGTCGTGGTCGGTTTGTTGTCGTCGTCATCGTCAGTTTGTTGTCGTCGTCATCGTCAGTTTGTTGTCGTCGTCATCGTCAGTTTGTTGTCGTCGTCATCGTCAGTTTGTTGTCATCGTCAGTTTGTTGTCGTCAGTCTGTCGTCGTCGTCAGCTTGTTGTCGTCGTGGTTAGAGAGTCGTTGTCGTCGTGGTCAGTGTTGTCGTCGTCGTGGTCAGTTTGTTGTCGTCGTCGTCGTGGTCAGTTTGTTGTCGTCGTCGTCGTGGTCAGTTTGTTGTCGTCGTCGTCGTGGTCAGTTTGTTGTCGTCGTCGTCGTGGTCAGTTTGTTGTCGTCGTCGTCGTGGTCAGTTTGTTGTCGTCGTCGTCGTGGTCAGAGTGTTGTCGTCGTCGTGGTCGGTTTGTTGTCGTCGTCGTGGTCGGTTTGTTGTCGTCGTCATCGTCAGTTTGTTGTCGTCGTCATCGTCAGTTTGTTGTCGTCGTCATCGTCAGTTTGTTGTCGTCGTCATCGTCAGTTTGTTGTCGTCAGTCTGTCGTCGTCGTCAGCTTGTTGTCGTCGTGGTTAGAGAGTCGTTGTCGTCGTGGTCAGAGTGTTGTCGTCGTCGTGGTCAGTTTGTTGTAGTGGTCAGTCTGTTGTCGTCGTCGTGGTCAGTTTGTTGTCGTGGTCAGTTTGTCGTCGTCGTCGTCATCGTCAGTTTGTTGTCGTCAGTCTGTCGTCGTCGTCAGCTTGTTGTCGTCGTGGTTAGAGAGTCGTTGTCGTCGTGGTCAGAGTGTTGTCGTCGTCGTGGTCAGTTTGTTTTCGTCGTCTGTTGTTGCCGTCATTTGTTTGTTGTTGTCGTCAATCTGTTGTCGTCGTCGTCAGTATGTTGTCGTCATCATGGTCGGTTTATTGTTGTCGTGGTCAGAGTGTTGTCGTCTTTGTAGTCAATTTGTTGCTGTCGTCGTGGTTAGTTTGTTGTTGTCGTGGTCAGTTTATTGTCGTCGACGTCGTCAGTTTGTTGTCGTCGACATCGTCAGTTTGTTGTCGTTGTCATCGTCAGTTTGTTGTCGTCGTGGTCAGAGTGTCGTTGTCAGAGTGTTGTCGTTGTCGTGGGCAGTTTGTTGTCGTCGTCTGTTGTTGCCGTCGTCATTTGTTTGTTGTTGCCATCGTCATTTGTTTGTTGTTGTCGTCAGTCTGTTGTCGTCGTCGTCAGTATGTTGTCTTCATCATAGTCTGTTTGTTGTTGTCGTCTTTGTAGTCAATTTGTTGCTGTCGTCGTCGTGGTCAGTTTGTTTTCGTCGTCTGTTGTTGCCGTCATTTGTTTGTTGTTGTCGTCAGTCTGTTGTCGTCATCATGGTCTGTTTATTGTTGTTGTTGTCAGAGTGTTGTTGTCGTCTTGGTCTGTTTGTTGTTGTCGTCTTTGTAGTCAGTTTGTTGCTGTCGTCGTCGTGGTCAGTTTGTTGCTGTCGTCGTCGTCAGTTTGTCGTCGTCGTCAGTTTGTCGTCAGTTTGTCGTCGTCGTCAGTTAGTGGTCTTCGTCGCCGTCAATTTGTTGTTGTCGTCAGTTTGTTGTCGTCGTCAGTTTGTTGTCGTCGTCCTCAGTTTGTCAAGCAACACGACGCCACGTTGTGTACGCAGCTTTAAGAAATCCCAAAAGACGGCGAGCGGACATTTTCTCCTTACTGGTCACTCCAAGGGCCGTTCCACTCCACCTGGCCCCAGGGGTTCCTGACCCGGATCAGCTTGACCTTCCTGCCTCGGTAGTTGACCTGGACAAGGAGCGGCACATTTGACCTCCGACGACCTCCTGGCCGAGCATGTGACTCTCACCTCCTGCAGGCCCGTGATGGAGTAGGCGTGTCCCTTCACCAGACCGTTGGCCAACTTGGCCTCGGACTCTGCGGAGCTGCTGACCTGCGGGGCCAGAAGGGGTGAAACGTGTTAAAAGGTGGGCGGGGTCAGAGGGCGGGGCCTCGGCCGCACTCACGTCAATGGAGCATCCCATCATGGAGCCCCTGTCCAGGGCCTTCTTCATGACCTGGAAGAGGTTGTGGGTGGAGGTCTTGGTCTCGTAGATCTCGCCCACCCCGCCCGTGAAGTCCTCCATGGCCTCCATGGTGCTGCCGCCCTTCAGCGACTCGTAGCTGCCGTGCATCCTGCGGGACAGGCGGCGGCGTGAGAACGCGGCCTTGCCTAATCAAGCGGGCCGGACTTACTTGGCGTAGGCCTTCTCCAGCAGGGCGCTCCAGAACTCGTCGTTGGAGGCGGAGTGCAGCATGATCAGCTGATCGTGCACGGTGGGCAGCCGGTCGTCCACCACCACGTCCAGCCACTTGTTGTGCTGCCAGAACTGACCGGGAGGGGGGGGGTCAAAGGTCACACGCGCCGCACACGCCCAGACGGACGGCCGCCTACCTGGAAGTGGAAGATGCCGGCGTAGCGGCGGTCAAAGTCCTGGTCGTGCGGGACCACGCGGGCCAGGACGTCCTTCTTCAAGGTCAGGGAGGCGATGGCCGCCAGGAGCCAGCAGTCGCCTGCGGAGACACGAGACCGGAGCCATAAAACCTTGGAGCATCTGGTGGGAAGCAAGGTTGGTTGCACAGACAAAATCGCTCGCTCTCCGGCGACCGAGCAACGCAGGAAGTGATCAACTATCACGCAGGAAGTGATCAACTATCACGTTTGCTTGGTTCTTTGCGAGAAGAGAAAGTCAAAATGAAGAAATTGTGGATAAAAGAGGAAAAGGTTTTTGTTTTATTTCCAAAGGGACCGTAGTCAGACCAATGTGGTCGGTCCATGATGCAAGGCGAGAGCGCTAACACCACCTTAGCCGCGCTCACCCTTTAGGGTTTTTTTTTTTTTTTTTTTTCCCCTTTGTCATGAAAAAGGGACGTTTTTGTCATGAAAAGGGAGGTTTTTGTGGGTGGTGCACAAATTATAAGTGTATATTGTGTTTTTTATGTTGATTTAATAAAAAATTAAAAAAAAAATTTTTTTTTTTTTTTTTTCCCTTTGTCATAAAAAGGACGTTTTTGTCATGAAAAAGGGAGGTTTTTGTGGGTGGTGCACTAATTGTAAGTGTATATTGTGTTTTTTATGTTGATTTAATAAAAAATAAAATAAAATAAAAACATATATATATATATATATATATATATTTTTTTTTTTTCCTTTTGTCATGAAAAAGGGAGGTTTTTCTGGTTGGTGCACTAATTATAAGTGTATATTGTTTTTTTTATGTTGATTTAATAAAAAATGAAAAAAAAATATATATATATATTATTTGTTTGTTTTTTTCCCTTTGTCATGAAAAAGGGAGGTTTTTGTGGGTGGTGCACTAATTGTAAGTGTATATTGTGTTTTTTATGTTGATTTAATAAAAAATAAAAAAACAAAAATATATATATATATTTTTTTTTTAAATAAAAATGAATAAAAAATTCTTCTGCGGCCCGCTACCAATCGGGTCGTTGGGGACCACTGCTTTAGAGCACAGCTATAAATTCCTGCCACTAAACCTGCAGAAAATACTTCTTCTCAGGTTTCTAAGTTTACATTTTTACACTTTGCACTATTTTCTTACACTTTATGAAGCATTTCTTACATATTCATGTTTTTTGAGAACTTATTGTTAAATATATATATATATATATATATATATATATATATATATATATATATATATATATATATATATATATATATATACACATACATACACACACACACACACACACACACACACACACACACACACACACACACACACACACACAGGACTGTCTCAGAAAATTTGAATAATGTGATAAAGTCCTTTATTTTCTGTAATGCGATTAAAAACATGAAAATGTCACACATTCTGCATGCCTTACACATCAACTGAAATATTGCAAGCCTTTAGTCAATTTAATATTACTGATTACGGCAAACAGCTTCAGAAAACTCAAATATCCTATCTCAAAATATTAGAATATCATGAAAAAGTATCCTAGCAGGCTATTTAACTAATCACTTGAATCGTCAAATGAACTCGAAACACCTGCAAGGGTTTCCCTGAGCATTTTAAACCACTCAGCTTGGTTCAGTAAACTAAATCACAAGTATGGGGAAGACTGCTGAACTGGTCCAGAAGTCCATCATTGACACCCTCCATTCTCTACAGAATCTACTCTCTGGTCAACAAAAGCACCTTGAGGATTCTAGCGGAAACTCTCATTCAACCCTTTTTCGATTAC
>NC_084611.1:90222356-90299856 GCF_033978795.1 Nerophis ophidion
GGGGCTGGCGCAGATGTCCTGCAGAGAACAGGTTCTTTGTTATCTGACAGCCGACAGGTGTGTTCACATTCCGGGCCGACACGCCACACGCAGGCAGCTCAGGTATTCATGGGGGGGGGGGGTCACACACACACACCCCACCCACTAATGCAGGGTCACATCCTGGAGGCCAGGGAGGACGCAATAAAGTGTCGCACGCGCTCAGAGTCCAATTCCCCCTGCAGGACGGCGTTAGTGGCGTTCATCTTCCAAACACAAGTAGGAGAAGAGGAGGACTCACCGGGGGTCTTTTCCACTCCATCTTGACAGGAATACTCTGGCTGAAGAAGAGCGAGGAGTCGGCGGCGGGGAAGTCGGGGTCCTCAAAGAGAACACCTCTCTGCAGACACTCCTGCCTCAGCTGCTCGAAGGACCTGCCGTCCATCTGCGTGTCCACGGCGGCGGAGGCGGAGTTGCCCCGGCCCGCCAGAGCGGTCTGGAGGGGCATGGTGGTCGGAGAGGCCAGGAGACACGAGGAGACCCGAGGTGCGGCGTCGCCAGTCGCCTGCGATGTGTGTCCGCAACACCGGCGGCCCGGGGAGGTCCTGGGGAGGCGGGACCGCCTCCACGCCCGCCGCACAAACCAGTTTGTCCGCTCTGGGGGATCAACCTCGCTCCGTCACATTCTGGGACCGAGAGTCCAAAGTCAAGCACAGCGTTACTACGTCCTGTGAGGAGGATCATGCCCACACATTCCTCAGCTCGCTCCTTTTGTCAATAAACACACCTGACACTAACTAAGCCACGGAACTTCTGTGCTCGCCTTTTATCTCGTTTCTACCTGGCAACCTAAACATTTATATTCTTAAAACTGGATGCCATCTTAAAAGCATGTTAACTTCTCTTTTATCAGCATGCTAACATTTTAGCTCATTTGTACGTTTCAACCTAAAAATCGAGATTTTTCAAACTCGACCCATCTTAAAATCACGTTAACTTCTCATTTATTAGCATGCTAGTGTTTTATATGCTAACATTTTAGCTAATTTGTACATGTCAACTAAAAAAAATCAATATTTTTAAAACTTGTCACATCTTAAAAGCATGTTAACTTCTCCTTTATTTAGCATGCTAGCCTTTTATGCTAACATTTTAGCTCATTTGTACGTTTCAACCTAAAAATCGAGATTTTTAAAACTTGACACATCTTAAAAGCATGTTAACTTCTCATTTATTAGCATGCTAACGTTTTATGCTAACATTTTAGCTCATTTGTACGTTTCAACCTAAAAATCGAGATTTTTAAAACTTGACACATCTTAAAAGCATGTTAACTTCTCATTTATTAGCATGCTAACGTTTTATGCTAACATTTTAGGTCATTTGTACGTTTTAACCTAAAAAAATCTATATTTTTTTAAACTTCACACATCGTCCACACTGTTTTTATTTTTATTGTCTGCATTTTAATTTTGCTTTTATTTTATTTCGTTTCACTTGTGAAGCACTTTGAGTCTGCCTTGTGTAATGAAAGTGCTATACAAATAAAGCTGCCTTGCCTAAAAGCATGTTAACTTCTTTATTAATTAGCATCCTAGGGTTTTATGCCAATATTTAAACTAATTTGTACATTTAAACCTGAAAATCAATATTTTTTAAACTTGATGCCATCTTAAAAGCATGTTAACTTCTTTATTAGCATGCTAGCGTTGTTTGCCAACATTTTAGCTAATTTATTCATTTAAACTTAAAAATCAATATTTTAAAAATGTGACATCTAAGAAGCATGTTAACTTTCTTATCTATTAGCATGCTAGCCTTTTATAATAACATTTTAGCTCATTTTTACATTTAAATATCAATATTTTTAAAACTTGACACATCTAAGAAGCATGTTAACTTCTCCTTTATTAGCATGATAGCCTTTTATGCTAACAGTTTAGCTAATTTGTACTTTTCAACCTAAAAATCTACATTATTTAAAACTTGACCCATCTTAGAAGCATGTTAACTTCTCATTTATAAGCATGCTGTTTTATATGCTAACATTTTAGCAAATTTGTACATTTCAACCTAAAAATCATGGGTTTTAAAACTTGACACCATTTAAAAGCATGTTAACTTCTCCTTTATTAGCATGCTAGCATTTTATGACAACATTTTAGCTCTATTGTACATTTAAATCTGAAAATCATGGATTTAAAAACTTGACACCATCTAAAAGCATGTTAACGTCTCCTTTATTAGCATGCTAGCATTATATGCTAACATTTTAGCGGATTTTTACATTTAAACTTAAAATCTATATTTTTAAAACTTGACACATCTTAAAAGCATGTTAACTTCTCTATTAGCATTCTAGCGTTTTATGCTAACATTTTAGCTGATTTGTACATTTAAAAACTTAAAATCTATATTTTTAAAACTTGACACATGTCAAAAGCATGTTAACTTTTTTAACATGCTAGCGCTTTATGCTAAAACTTTGATTCATTTGTATGTTTCAACCTAAAAATCTCTATTTTTAAAACTTGACACATCCTCGAAACATGTTAACTTCTTTATTAGCATGCCATCGTTTATGCTAACATTTTAGCTAATTTGTACGTTTCAAACTAAAAATCATGTATTTAAAACTTGCTAGCATGCTAACGTTTTATGCTAACATTTTAGCTCATATTTACTTATTAAGACAAAATAATGACTAAGTCAAATTAATGATTTACTGTAAATAAGCATTTGCAATAAGTGTTTGGGAAAAAAAAAAAAAAAAAAAAAAAAAAAGAGTTAAAAGTGGGGCCACATGCTGAACTCATGCTTAATTTATTACAGCTTTTGGGAAGCCTGTAGTTGACTTTTGTTATGTAAATGTTATATTTTTTATCAACATGTGATAGCAGGGACCCTGCCATTCAAAACTAGGCTGCTACATCACTAATGATTCATGGAACTATAGCTGAAAAAAAAAATTGTACGATATTGTAAATATTAGAAAATATTGACTACTAAGACAGAATGACACTCTTAGTATGTCAGGTAACTAGGACTGTTTTGTGTTTAGTTTTTACTTTACTCAATATATATATATATATATATATATATATTGCCACTCAGCATAGAGTGGAAACCACAACCAAAATTTGTAGGCTTCTTCATGCAACGAAGCAGGCCTACTTCACCAGTCTGTAGTCTACGATTGCCCCTCCTGGTAGCCTGTCCCGGGCGACGCCCCCTTCCCAACTTGACTAACAAATATTCTGGGGTAAACAATGTATGCTATACTAAATGCATGATTTTAAAAATAATGTGAACTTTTCCTATATTAGCATGCTAACATTTTAGCCTATTTTATTCATATAAATCTAAAAATTGATGGCTTTCGATATTTGCGCCATCCAAGACCAACGGCAACTTTTTTTCATGTCAACATGCTAATGTTGTATGCTAGCATTTCAGCTAATTCAAACTAAAATATGCTAATGTTGTATGCTAGCATTTCAGCTAATTTAGTTTAAACTTAAATATGGCTTTTGAAACTTGCCGCAATCTTTGAAGTATGCCAACTTTTCATGTCATCACGCTAATATTAGCATACTAACTATAATTGTAACAAATTTGGATGGTCTAAAACACAAAATTCATGAGTTTTGAGGCATGTCTTCATTATGCAAGTCTACTGACAGTTTCTATTGTAACAAGCTAACGCTAACACGCTAACCTTGCATGCTAGCAGGTATGTTGAAATGTTCTACTGCCAAAATAAACAAGACACAAACAGAACGGTCATTTGTGACACGGTGTTACCGTTCAAACCGTCTGTGATGTTACCGTGGCCAGAAATAGGAAATATCCTTGCTAAAATAACCCCCCTGCCTTGTTTTTGATCAACACTTAGTGCTACTACGCTACTAGCCAAGTGTTTAGCTAATTTAAACTAAAATATGCTAATGTTGTATGCGAGCATTTTAGCTAATTTACTTTAAACTTAAATACAGCTTTTGAAACTTTCCGCAATCTTTTAAGTATGCCTAAATTTTCATGTCATAACGCTAATATTAGCATGCTAACTATAATTGTAACAAATTTGGATGGTCTAAAACAAATTCATGAGTTTTGAGGCATGTCTTCATTATGCAAGTCTACTGACAGTTTCTATTATAACAAGCTAACGCTAACACGCTAACCTTCCATGCTAGCTTCAATCAAGCCAGATAGCAGGTATGTTAAAATGTTTTACTGCCAAAATAAACAAGACACAAACAGAACGGTCATTTGTGACACGGTGTTACCGTTCAAACCGTCTGATGTTACCGTGGCCAGAAATAGGAAATATCCTTGCTAAAATAAACCCCCTGCCTTGATTTTGATCAACACTTAGTGCTACTACGCTACTAGCCAAGTGTTTAGCTAATTTAAACTAAAATATGCTAATGTTGTATGCTAGCATTTTAACTAAATTAGTTTAAACTTAAATATGGCTTTTGAAACTTTCCGCATTCTTTGAAGTATGCCAACTTTTCATGTCATCACGCTAATATTAGCATGCTAACTATAATTGTAACACATTTGGATGGTCTAAAACAGAAATTCATGAGTTTTGAGGCATGTCTTCATTATGGAAGTCTCCTGATAGTTTCTATTGTAACAAGCTAACGCTAACACGCTAACCTTGCATGCTAGCAGGTATGTTGAAATGTTCTACTGCCAAAATAATCAAGACACAGACAGAAGGGTCATTTGTGACACGGTGTGACCGTTCAAACCGTCTGTGATGTTATGGTGGCCAGAAATAGGAAATCTACTTGCTAAAATAAACCCCCTGCCTTGTTTTTGATCAACACTTAGTGCTACTACGCTACTAGCCAAGTATTTAGCTAATTTAAACTAAAATATGCTAATGTTGTATGCGAGCATTTTAGCTAATTTAGTTTAAACTTAAATATGGCTCTTGAAACTTTCCCCAATCTTTGAAGTATGCCAACTTTTCATGTCATCACGCTAATATTAGCATGCTAACTATAATTGTAACACATTTTGATGGTCTAAAACAGAAATTCATGAGTTTTGAGGCATGTCTTCATTATGCAAGTCTACTGACAGTTTCTATTATAACAAGCTAATGCTAACCTTGCATGCTAGCATGTATGTTGAAATGTTCTACTGTCAAAATAAACAAGACACAAACAGAACGGTCATTTGTGACACGGTGTTACCCTTCAAACCGTCTGTGATGTTACCGTGGCCAGAAATAGGAAATATCCTTGCCAAAATAAACCCCCTGCCTTGTTTTTGATCAACACTTAGTGCTACTACTCTACTAGCCAAGTGTTTAGCTAATTTAAACTAAAATATGCTAATGTTGTATGCTAGCATTTCAGCTAATTTAGTTTAAACTTAAATATGGCTTTTGAAACTTTCCGCAATCTTTGAAGTATGCCAACTTTTCATGTCATCACGCTAATATTAGCATGCTAACTATAATTGTAACAAATTTGGATGGTCTAAAACAGAAATTCATGAGTTTTGAGGCATGTCTTCATTATGCAAGTCTGACAGTTTCTATTGTAACAAGCTAATGCTAACACGCTAACCTTGCATGCTAGCATGTATGTTGAAATGTTCTACTGCCAAAATAAACAAGACACCGACAGAACGGTCATTTGTGACACGGTGTTACCGTTCAAACCGTCTGTGATGTTACCGTGGCCAGAAATAGGAAATATCCTTTCTAAAATAAACCCCCTGCCTTGTTTTTGATCAACACTTAGCGCTACTATGCTACTAGCCAAGTGTTTAGCTAATTTAAACTAAAATATGCTAATGTTGGATGCGAGCATTTTAGCTAAGTTAGTTTAAACTTAAATATGGCTCTTGAAACTTTCCGCAATCTTTGAAGTATGCCAACTTTTCATGTCATCACGCTAATATTAGCATGCTAACTATAATTGTAACACATTTTGATGGTCTAAAACAGAAATTCATGAGTTTTGAGGCATGTCTTTATTATGCAAGTCTACTGACAGTTTCTATTATAACAAGCTAATGCTAACCTTGCATGCTAGCAGGTATGTTGAAATGTTCTACTGCCAAAATAAAAAAGACACGGACAGAACGGTCATTTGTGACACGGTGTGACCGTTCAAACCGTCTGTGATGTTACCGTGGCCAGAAATAGGAAATATCCTTAATAAAATAAACCCCCTGCCTTGTTTTTGATCAACACTTAGTGCTACTACGCTACTAGCAGAGTGTTTTCTGAGGTGCTTTGAGAAGGGCCGCCACGGAACAATTCCGAGGTTCGACATCTGCGGCAAAAATGTGTACTTTTCTCCTTTTGGCAAATCAAAGTGATTTATTGATGAGAGAACAAACAAACCCGGGAAGCGCACCAACAAAACATTTCTCCGGTTTTGACGAATATTAGAAAAATACGCTGTGACATTTATGTACACTTGGTGCGGAGCGTGTGGAAATATGCAAGCTTACACTCCGCAAGCCCCGCCCACCGGCACGTCCGGCCTCCACGGACCGGAAGCGGCGAGTCCCAAATGGTCTGGTCCTCATTAGGACTAAGCCTGGGCCTTGTCTCGCGCGCTTCCTGTCACCAGCAGGAGGTTGCAGGCCATGAACTGCACGTTGAGCACTTTGCTCGTGTTCCCCGTGTACGTACCCACCAGCTCGCCGGACGAGCCGTCGGCCGGCGCGGCGCCATGTGAGCCGCGCACGTCCCACACCCGGACGGAGTTGTCGGTGGACGAGGACGCCACCAGGCTGCTGTCGGGGCTGAAGGACAGGCCGGTGACGCTGTCCGTGTGTCCCCGCAGGTCCTTGGACAGGGTCCCCGAGGCCAGGTCCCACAGCTTGACCCTCTGGTCCTCGCCGCCGGAGGCCAGGTACTTGCCGTTGGGCGAGAAGGCCAGCGCCAGCACGGGGCCCCGGTGGCCGGTGAAGAGGCGCACCGACGCCCCCTGCTGGGTGCTCCACAGGCGCACCGTCTTGTCGGTGGAGCCGGTGGCCAGGTAGTTGGAGTTGGGGTGGAACTTGACCACGTCCACGTCCGCCAGGTGCCCGGCGTACAGCCGCAGCGGGTGGGTGCGCGAGAAGGTCCAGAGGCGGGCAGTGCGGTCCATGGAGCCGCTGGCGAAGTACAGGCTGCAGGGGCTGACGTCCACGTCCCACACCGGGTAGGCGTGGCCCTGGTAGAGCGCCGTGTTGGTGAAGCTGCCCAAGTCCCAGTAGCGCACGCCCGTGTCCTCGGAGCAGGACAGCAGCCCGGAGCTGTCCGTCAGGAAGGCGGTGCGATACACGGGGCCGCTGTGGCCGCGCAGGGTCTGGATCTCGCTGCCCAGGGCGTACTCCTCGTCCACCTGAGGACACACGAGCCAGCCGTCACCCGCTGGACCGCAAAGTCCTGCTACACAACTTGGTGGGAAAAGTCCCATCCGGTGAATGGAGAAAACAACGCTGGCTAAAACCACTAAGAGGACTTGTGCTGTCTTTAAAGCTCTAAAGCAGGGCTCACCAACACCAGGTCGCCCGTAAGGACCAGATGAGTCCCCTGCTGGCCTGTTCTAAAAATAGCTCAAATAGCAGCACTTACCTCAATTTTTTTTAATTGTATTTACTAGCAAGCTGGTCTCGCTTTGTTGGACATTTTTAATTCTAGAGAGACAAAACTAATAGAATTTGAAAATCCCAGAAAATATTTTAAAGACTTGGTCTGCACTTGTTTAAATACATTTATATTTTTTACTTTGCTTCTTATAATTTTAGAGAAAAAATACAACCTTAAAAATGATTTTAGGATTTTTAGACACATATACACTTTTACCTTTTAAATTCCTTCCTCTTCTTTCCTGACAATTTAAATCAATGTTCAAGTAAATTATTTTTTTTTTATTGTAAAGAATAATAAATACATTTTAATTTAGTTCTTCATTTTAGCTTCTGTTTTTTCGACGAAGAATATCCATCCATCCATCTTCTTCTGCTTATCCGAGGTCGGGTCGCGGGGACAACAGCCTAAGCAGGGAAACCCAGACTTCCCTCTCCCCAGCTACTTAGTCTAGCTCTTCCCGGGGGATCCCGAGGCGTTCCCAGGCCAGCCAGGAGACATAGTCTTCCCAACGTGTCCTGGGTCTTCCCCGTGGCCTCCTACCGGTCGGACGTGCCCATAACACCTCCCTAGGGAGGCGTTCGGGTGGCATCCTGACCAGATGCCCGAACCACCTCATCTGGCTCCTCTCCATGTGGAGGAGCAGCGGCTTTACTTTGAGTTCCTCCCGGATGGCAGAGCTTCTCACCCTATCTCTAAGGGAGAGACCCGCCACACGGTGGAGGAAACTCATTTTGGCCGCTTGTACCCGTGATCTTATCCTTTCGGTCATGACCCAAAGCTCATGACCATAGGTGAGGATGGGAACATAGATCGACTGGTAAATTGAGAGCTTTGCGTTCCGGCTCAGCTCCTTCTTCACCACAACGGATCGGTACAACGTCCGCATTACTGAAGACGCCGCACCGATCCGCCTGTCCATCTCACGATCCACTCTTCCCTCACTCGTGAACAAGACTCCTAGGTACTTGAACTCCTCCACTTGGGGCAGGGTCTCCTCCCCAACCCGGAGATGGCACTCCACCCTTTTCCGGGCGAGAACCATGGACTCTGACTTGGAGGTGCTGATTCTCATTCCGGTCGCTTCACACTCGGCTGCGAACCGATCCAGTGAGAGCTGAAGATTCCGGCCAGATGAAGCCAACAGGACCACATCATCGAAGAACATTTGTGAAATATTTCTTCAAATTTAGGAGTAAAATTTAGAAAAAGTGAAGTGAATTATATTTATATAGCGCTTTTTCTCTAGTGACTCAAAGCGCTTTACATAGTGAAACCCAATATCTAAGTTACATTCAAACCAGTGTGGGTGGCACTGGGAGCAGGTGGGTAAAGTGTCTTGCCCAAGGACACAACGGCAGTGACTAGGATGGCAGAAGCGGGAATCGAACCTGCAACCCTCAAGTTGCTAGCACGGCCGCTCTACCAACCGAGCTAAACCGCCCCACAAAAAATATTCTGGCAAGTCTAGAAAATCTTTAGAATCAAATTTAAATCTTATTTCAAAGTCTTTTGAATATCTTTTAAAATTTTTGTTCTGGAAAATCTACAAGAATTAATGATTTGTATTTGTTAAAAATATATAGCTTGGTCCAATTTGAGATCAATTAAAAAAATAAATAAAAAATAAATAATGGTTTAAATGGTGAAAAAGAAAAAATTATAACAGTAAAACAAGTAGGCAGTAGTGACCATGTTATGAAAAACGGTTATTGTTTTCTTTTAGGATGACAGGGGATGCAAAACTAACATGGACACTACTGCCTACTTTGTCTTGTTATATTCTTATTTTACTGTTATAATTTTATTCACATTGTTGCTTTTTATTTTTTATTCTTATTGTAATATTTCTCTAATTTTTTTTCCATTTAAACCCCCATTATTTACTTTTTTTTTTTAATTGATCTCAACTCTGTACACTGCTGCTGGAATTTTAATTTTCCTGAAGGAATCAATAAAGTACTATATCTATCTATCTATCTATCTATCTAATTTGTTATATATTCTAACAAAGTGCAGATTGGATTTGAACCAATTTAAAACATGTCATCAAAATTCTAAAATTAATCTTAATCAGGAAAAATTACTAATGATGTTACATAAATTCTTTTTTCAAAAAATTTCGAATTAGCTAGTTTTTCTCTTCTTATTTTCGGTTGAATTTTAAATAGTAGAAATTGAAAATAAACTATATTTCAAATTTTAATTTTCATTTTTTTGTGTTTTCTCCTCCTTTTAAACCGTTCAATTAAGTGTTTTTATCATCATTCTCTACAAAAACCTTCCGTAGAAGGAATAAAAATGTACGACGAAATGACAGACAGAAATACCCTTTTTTTTCCCATAATTATCTGTTTCTATATATATTTGTTGTGAGAAATCATTAAGATGATCAGTGTTTCCACAAAGATCAATATAATTATTAATAATAACTAGGGATGCACCGAAATGAAAATTTGTGGCCGAAGCCGAAGAAAATTTAAACGCTTGGCCGAAGGCTGAATACCGAATAATGAATGCAGTTTTCCACAATTTTTTTTATATTGCATAAAATAGCCTGGAATAAATATTTAGACATGTTTTTCAAATAAAGTAATTTTTTATTGAATCCATCCATCCATCCATCATCTTCCGCTTATCCGAGGTCGGGTCGCGGGGGCAACAGCCTAAGCAGGGAAACCCAGACTTCCCTCTCCCCAGCCACTTCGTCTAGCTCTTCCCGGGGGATCCCGAGGCGTTCCCAGGCCAGCCGGGAGACAGTCTTCCCAACGTGTCCTGGGTCTTCCCCGTGGCCTCCTACCAGTTGGACGTGCCCTAAACACCTCCCTAGGGAGGCGTTCGGGTGGCATCCTGACCAGATGCCCGAACCACCTCATCTGGCTCCTCTCGATGTGAAGGAGCAGCGGGCTTTACTTTGAGTTCCTCCCGGATGGCAGAGCTTCTCACCCTATCTCTAAGGGAGAGCCCCGCCACCCGGCGGAGGAAACTCCTTTCGGCCGCTTGTACCCGTGATCTTATCCTTTCGGTCATGACCCAAAGCTCATGACCATAGGTGAGGATGGGAACGTAGATCGACCGGTAAATTGAGAGCTTTGCCTTCCGGCTCAGCTCCTTCTTCACCACAACGGATCGGTACAACGTCCGCATTACTGAAGACGCCGCACCGATCCGCCTATCGATCTCACGATCCACTCTTCCCTCACTCGTGAACAAGACTCCTAGGTACTTGAACTCCTCCACTTGGGGCAGGGTCTCCTCCCCAACCCGGAGATGGCACTCCACCCTTTTCCAGGCGAGAACCATGGACTCGGACTTGGAGGTGCTGATTCTCATAAAGTAATTTTTTATTGAATATTGACATTTTTTTAATATTCCAGTAGCCTTTGCTTTTCAAAAAAAGCACAGTTTTTCATTTATATTAGGCCTTCAAACAAAACATGCATTCCAAAAAAAAATAAAGTGCATTAAAGTGGATAAACCCACAACAAATGAATTATTGTCCTTTTGGCAAAAGTCTGCTTAGCCACAGTAGATATGCTAATAATGTAAACAGAAGGCTCAAGTAAATCTCAATTAAGTGTGTGCTTGTAACCTCATACACTTATACAGGTAGCCTACACAACAGGCTAATAATGTAAACAGAGGCCCCACTAAATCTCAATAAGTGTGTGCTTGTAACCTCATACACTTATACAGGTACACAACATATCCCAACGTCACTGCACGTTGGTTGATTGCGTCACCGCGTCAAAAAATTGCGGCACACGCCACTATTCGGCCTTGTTTTTAACTCAAACCACCGAAAGCCGAATGTGGCTTTTTTTGCCATATTCGGCCGAATATATTCGGTTACTGATTAATCGGTGCATCCCTAATAATACCAGAGTTAAAGGCAAATTGGGCAAATTGGCTATTTCTGGAAATGTATTGAAGTGTGTATCAAACTGGTAGCCCTTGGCATGAATCAGTACCCAAGAAGTAGCTCTTACTTGCAAAAAGGTTGGTGACCCCTGATGCAAACCCATCGACATCAAAGAAAAAGCGCTGCAGTACTCACTTCCTCCTCCAGGACGTCGCAGGCCAGGCGGACGCGGGACACGTCGGTCACGTGCGGCTGGGCCTTCAGTTTGCGGGCGCGGAGGCTCCACAACTTGACGGCGGAGTTGTCGAAGCCGGCGGCCAGCAGCCGGCTGTCGGCGGACACCTCGGCGGTGTTGAGCTGCTGCTCCGTGTGGTGGAAGGTGTACAAGCAGATGGTGGTCAGTGAGGGGGGGCCCTCGTTCACCTTCTTGATGCAGTCAAGCAGCGCCTCCAGCGCCGCCTCGTTCTGCGGGACGCCCGTGGGGAGCGCCACCCCCTCCCCGCCCTCAGCGCCGCCCAATCCCGCCCACGTGGTGGTCGGGTTGGGAGCGGTGGAGGTGCCGGCGGCAGCGGTGGACGCCCCGCCGCCGCCGCCGTACAGCTGGTAGTCGGTGCGCCTGGCGACGCTGACCTCCAGCTGCAGGTGCGTGCTGAGCACCCTGCAGATGGCGCCGTTGTCCTCGCTCTGCAGGTAGCGCAGCAGGTAGCTGTGGGCGGGCTCCGACAGGTGCACCACGAACTTGTGCTCCAGGAAGGCCTTCAGCCGGGGGTTGGCCGCCACGTCCGGAGCGGTGAGGACGTGGCGCAGCTGCTCCACGGTGGCCCGCTGCTCGCTGTCCTGGAGGAAGGCGCCGTGGAAGCGGCTGTAGAAGCCGTCTACCGCCCCCTTCAGGCCAAAGTGCACCATGTCCAGGTGGAGGTAGACAAAGAGCGGGTAGAGGACGCTGCTCACTTCCTTTGCCCACGATGCGTCCGCTTCTGCAGGACGAGAAGAGACAACCGTTATCCACGGTAGGGATATTTGGACCGATACGGTCAACAATTCCCAGTACCTGGTAATCCAGGGGTAGGGAACCTATGGCTCTAGAGCCAGATGTGGCTCTTTTGATGACTGCATCTGGCTCTCGGATAAACCTGAGCTGACACTGCTTAACACGATAAGTAATGACTAATTCCACTTGTAATCAAAATGTTAAAAATAACGTTCAAAATATTAAACATGCTCATGCATTTAATCCATCCATCCTTTTTTCTACTGCACTTGTTCAAGAAATTGCATGATTTTTTTTTATTTTTTTTTTTTTATGGCTTACCCTCCTGGGGGTTCTTCAGACCACCAATCACCGACCTGAGAGCCTGTTTCAGGGTTACGATATTTTTTTATTTTTCAATTGTCAATTGTCTTTTTCTCTTTCGTTCTCGCTCGCGCTCTGGCTCCAGCTCCAACCCTGTCTCTCCTCCCGGCTGCTGTTTATAACAGAGCGACAGGTGATTAGATAAGAAGGCCCAAGTGGGCCATCTACGCACCTGTCGCTGATTTCGAGGCCGGTCCTGGCACAACCAGCGTCGCTGCAGGCCCGCAGGCCACGCCCCTCTACAGTTAGCTTCAGAATATCAACGTTATTGCAAAGAATATGAGACCTATTATACTCTAGTAATGTTGGTCTTACTTAAAAATGCACGCGTTTGTGTTGTGTTGAAAAAAAAATAAAATGATATGGCTCTTAGGGAAATACATTTTAAAATATTTGGATTCTTGGGTCTCTCAGCCAAAAAGATTCCCCACCCCTGTGGTAATCGATACCGATACCAAGTTTTGTATGTCAATAAATGCACCAGAAGCTCTCCATGGCATGGTGTTATGTTGTTCCCCACAAAGGGTTTACACTGCAAGTATTGTGCCGTTTGAGTGGAACATTCATCTTAGGCTACGTTCACACGGCGGGGTCAGATGTCCAATCCGATCTTTTTAGGGGTCGTTCACATCACAACAACATAAAAAAAAAAAAAAAAACTCTAATGTGAACGCAATCTGACCCGCATGTGGACATGAGTGGCACATTTCCAGCATTTAAAGTAAAGTTAAAGTACCAATGAATGTAACACACACACTAGTTGTGGTGAAATGCGTCCTCTGCATTTGAGCCATCCCCTTGTTCACACCCTGATAGGTGAGGGGAGCAGTGAGCAGCAACAATGGCTATGCTCGGGAATAATTTTTGGTGATTTCACGCTAATTCCAACCTTCAATGCTGAGTGCCAAGCAGGGAGGTAATGGCTCCCATTTTTATAGTCTTTGGTGTGACTCGGCTGTGGTTTGAACTCACGACCTACCAACGTCAGGGCAGACAATCTAACCACAAGGCCACTGAGTAGCAGCTACACAGATAGTTAACAGCATGAAGAAACAGAAGGCCCAGAAGTTTTGTTGGGGATTGATGTTCCTTCTTTTTGATTATTTTCCTTCCTCAGTTTTATTTCCTTCATTTAGGATTGATAAGAATAAACAAAAAAACATAAAATTAACATTACAAGAGCATAGCATCCATAGTTTATTTTAGTGTTGTGCATTTGAGTGTAACATCCGTCTTAGGCTACGTTCACACGGCGGGGTCGGATGTCCAAACCGATCTTTCTAGGAGTCGTGCACATCACAACGACAAAAAAAAAAGTGATTTCTAATGTGAACGCAATCCGACCCGCATGCAAACAAGACTGGCACATTTCCAGCATTTGCAGCTACACAGATAGTTAACAGCGTGAAGAAACAGAAGCTCCAGAAGTTATGTTGGGGATTGAAGTTCCTTTTTTTGGATTATTTTCCTTTCTCAGTGTTATTTCCTTTATTTAGGATTGTAAGACTAAAAATAAAAACATTAAAAAAAAAACATTGTAAGAGCAAAACGCCCATTGTGTATTGTAGTATTGTGCTGTTTGAGTGTAACATTCGTCTCAGGGTAGGTTCACACTGCGGGCTCCGATGTCCAATCCGATCTTTTATTTCACATCACAACAACAAAAAATTTCTAATGTGAACGCAATCTGACCCCACATACGGACCCGATGTGGCACGTTTCCAGCATGTGCAGCTACACAGATAGTTAACAGCGTGAAGAAACAGAAGCTCCACAAGTTGTTGGGGATTGATGTCCCTTCTTTTGATTTATTTTCCTTTCTCAATTGTATTACTGTCACACATCTTTCTTCCTTTAGGAATGAATGCAAGACTAAAAATAAAAAATTAAACATCACTAGAGCATAACGTCAATTGTGTATTTTAGTATTGCACATTTGAGTGTAACATTCGTCTTAGGCTACATTCACACTGCGGGGTCCGATGTCCAATCTGATCTTTTATTTCACATCACAACAACAAAAAATTTCTAATGTGAACGCAATCTGACCCCACATACGGACCCGATGTGGCACATTTCCAACATGTGCAGCTACACAGATAGTTATCGGCATGAAGAAACAGAAGCTCCAGAAGTTGTTGGGGATTAATGTTCCTTCTTTTGAATTATTTTCCTTTCTCAATTTTATTTCTGTCACACATCTTTCTTCATTTAGGAATGCAAGACTAAAAATAAAAACATTAAACATCACTAGAGCATAACATCAATTGTGTATTTTATAGGGATGCACCGAAATGAAAATTTGTGGCCGAAGTCGAATAAAACTTAAACGATTGGCCGAAGGCCGAATACCGAATAATGAATGCAGTTTTTCACAATTTTTTTTATATTGCATAAATAGCCTAGAATAAATATTTAGACATGTTTTTCAAATAAAGTATTTTTTTATTGAATATTGACATTTTTTTCATATTCCAGTAGCCTTTGCTTTTCAAAAAAAGCACAGTTTTTGATTTACATTGGGCCTTCAAACAAAACATGCATTCCAAAAAAAAATAAAGTGCATTAAAGTGGATATACCAACAACAAATGAATTATTGTCCTTTTGGCAAAAGTCTGCTTAGCCACAGTAGATATGCTAATAATGTAAACAGAAGGCTCAAGTAAATCTCAATTAAGTGTGTGCTTGTAACCTCTTACACTTATACAGGTAGCCTACACAACAGGCTAATAATGTAAACAGAAGGCTCAAGTAAATCTCAATTAAGTGCGTGCTTGTAACCTCATACACTTATACAGGTAGCCTACACAACAGGCTAATAATGTAAACAAAGGCCCCACTAAATCTCAATTAAGTGTGTGCTTGTAACCTCATACACTTATACAGGTACACAACATATCCCAACGTCACCGCACGTTGGTTGATTGCGTCGAAAAATTGTGTCACACGCCACTATTCGGCCTTGTTCTTAACTCATTCCACCGAAGGCCGAATGTGGCTTTTTTTGCCATATTCGGCCGAATATATTCAGTTACCGATTAATCGGTGCATCCCTAGTATTTTACTATTGCACATTTGAGTGTAACATTTGTCTTATGCTACATTCACACTGAGCCAAATTGAATCCTGTCTTTGTTTAATTCCTTGCTTCTTGTCTGCCTAATAGATGTCACCGGTATTTGAACCTGACAGGAATAACCACAATGAGCATCCAGCTGGCACACTTTGGAAGAGTGCAGCCTTACTTCATGTCAAATGTCAACATGACCTGCAGGGAGTGCTGATGGACAAACAAAGATATGGAAATACGCCACCAGTGGATTTAAACGTGAATCGATACCCGGGCAAGAAGCATAAACATCGCCTTCATTGTGACTCCACTTTGTTTTCTTGAGCAGTTATTGTCAACTTGTTACGCTGAAATGCAACAATGGCAACCGCAATCTCGCAAAGTATTTTGCCCGCGGGGCCTCGTTACAGCGATGACGTGCAATTACGGGCGCTATGCGAGGAATGCGGAGAGGCGGCGGCGGCGTCTTACCTGACAGGAAGCAGCGCAGCCTGGAGTACTGCGACTCGTACTGCTGCGGGTCCGACTGACACGGCGCCGCAGAGACCACGTTGGCGCAGCCGGACTCGGTCTGAACTGCACACACACACACACATAGACAGTACACAGATTATACAGGGGAACAGAAACTTTCACTTCTTTCCAGGCAGGTGAGATGTTTTATACCAGGGGTCGGGAACCTTTTTGCCTGAGAGAGCCATGAAAGCCAAATATTTCAAAATGTACTTCAGTGAGAGCCATATCATATTTTTTAACACTGAATACAACTAAATGCGTGCATTTTTAAGTGAAGTGAAGTGAATTATATTTATATAGCGCTTTTCTCTAGTGACTCAAAGCGCTTTACATAGTGATACCCAATATCTAAGTTACATTCAAACCAGTGTGGGTGGCACCGGGAGCAGGTGGGTAAAGTGTCTTGCCCAAGGACACAACGGCAGTGACTAGGATGGCGGAAGCGGGAGTCGAACCTGCAACCCTCAAGTTGCTGGCACGGCCACTCTACCATCCGAGCTATACCGTAAGACCAACACTTCTAGAGTATAATTAGTCTCTTTTTCTTTTTAATAACATTGTTATTCTGAAGCTAACCAATAATAAATAAAATGTCATGTCTGTTGATCATGTTTTTGTTTGGCCATGTACTGTTTGTCCTTTGGACTCTTTAAGTTCCTGTTTTTTTCCACTCCCTTGTCTGGTTTCCTTGGTTACTCATTTTGTCCACCTGTCTCTGGTGGACAAAACGCCCGCTCAGCTGCTTCGGAGCACTATTCAGAGGCAGTATTTAAGCTCGTTTTTGCCAGTCAGTCGCCCTGGCGTCAATGTGATCTTTTCTTGCTCCGTGCTGACTTGTTTCGTGCCTTGCCATAGTTTCGTGCTTCATGCCATGCCAAGTAAGTTTTGTTTGATTTAGATTAGATTAGATAGTACTTTATTTATTCCGTCAGGAGAGTTCCTTCAGGAAAATTACAATTTTCAGCACAATCCCATTCAAGATCAGACAAACATTACAGGGAGACAGAACAGGATCGCTGACGGGTCTGACGGCTTCCAGCGCCCCTTACAAAAAATATGACATACAGGTAAACAGGGGGGTTATGGGAGAAAAGAATAGAAGATTAAAATAAAATTAGAAAAAAAAAAAATCGGTCTTAGCCTGGGCCCTGGAGTGGGGGTGCAGATTAAGGCCAAGGGGGGTAAAAAATAAATTAAAAAAATGATTTACTATGATTTATGATGAAAAACTATGATTTATGTTCATAGTCTGTTTATGCGTTAGCTTTGTTCCTTATCCCAAGTTGTGCCTCCACTGTGAGCGATTTTTGTTTGTATCTTTTTTTAGTTTAAATTAAATCATGTTTTTACCTAAATGCCATGTCCCGAGTAGTCTGTCTGCCTTCCTGGGGGAACGACCCTGCAGCAAGCTGCGACCCCCCGATCGTGACATAAAATACTTCTTACCATTAATGCGACTTCTTGAACAGGTGCGGTAGAAACGGATGGATGGATTTAAATGCATGAGAATGTTTAATATTTTGCACGTTATTTTTAGCACTGTGATAATTATTCATAATTATCATGTTAAGCAATGTCAGCTAAGATTTATCTGAGAGCCAGATGCAGTCATCAAAAGAGCCACAGGTTCCCTACCCCTGTTTTATACTGACTAATGGTTAGGAAAGTGATATTGAAGTTGTAGCGCCCCCTGCAGGACCAGTCAGTCCAAAAGGGACTTGTACCTACAAATCCTTCTTCAAAGCAGCTCTGTACTGCAGGTGTTTGGCAACCTGTGTAGAAATGAGGAAATACCTACAAAAGTACACTGCCTTAAGCGTCCTCGACAACCTTACGTCACGTCCGCTTTTCCTACGTAGACCCAGCGTGCCGGCCCAGTCACATGATACAGGACTGTCTCAGAAAATTAGAATATTGTAATTGTATAGTCCTTTATTTTCTGTAATGCAACTAAAAACATGAAAATGTCATACATACTGGATTCATCACACGTCAACTGAAATATCGCAAGTCTTTTATTATTGCCGATTATGGCATACAGCTTTAGAAAACTCAAAAATCCTATCTAAAAAAAAAAAAAAAAAATTTCCTTAGAGCAAGTAAAAAAAAAATGTTATAACAGCAAAAAAAAAAAAAAAATTTGAAAATGTCAATTAATGCACTCATTACTTGGTTAGGAATCCTTTTGCACGGATTACTGCATCAATGTGGCGTGGCATGGAGGCAATCGGCCTGTGACATTGCTGAGGTGTTATGGATGCCCAGGATGCTTCAATAGCGGCCTTTAGCTCATTTGCATTATTGGGTCTGGTGTCTTTCAGCTTCTTCTTCACAATACCCCACAAATTCTCTATGGGGTTCAAGTCAGGGGAGTTGGCAGGCCAATGGAGAGCCAGCTCCAGCTCGTGGTGCCCAAGACCAGACTTAAGACCAGGGGAGACAGGGCCTTCTCTGTGGTCGGCCCTAAGCTCTGGAACACTCTGCCGCTCCATCTTCAAACTGCTTCCACAGTGGAGTGTTTTAAGTCTCGTCTTAAGACCCATTTTTATTCTTTGGCTTTTAACACTACGTGAGTTGTGTGGTCCTCTGTTGTCCTCTGTGTTTTTTATACACTTCGATTTTTATTGTATTGTTTTAATTGATTTTCCCCTTTAAAATAGTTTTTAATCATATTTGTTTTTATTTGTATTTATTTTTTGTTTTATTCAGGCATTGGTGGAGCATAATATTGTTTTTAACATGGCTGTGCAGCACTTTGGAAACTTTATTGTTGTTTAAATGTGCTATATAAATAAAGTGGATTGGATTGGATTGAGTAATGCCATGGTCAGTACACCAGTTACTGGTGGTTTTGGCACTGTGGGCAGGTGCCAGATCATGCTGGAAAATTAAATCATCTCCATAGAGATGAGGAACGACGCAAGCTCCGCTCATGTCTACGGCTCTTACCGTAGACATGAGCGGAGCTTGCTTCCACCGTGGAGGAGGGGGAAAAAAAAGCTCAGCCCGGCCCCAATGGCGAGAAACGTGCTTCCAACTCAGAGACACTGGCAGTCACCACGCCCGTGGCCACACCCCTCAGACTTTCAGGTACAACTACATAATCTCACTACAACACTAGTAACACAATAAGCAGATAAGGGATTTTCCAGAATTATCCTAGTAAATGTGTCTAACAACATCTGAAATCGTTCCCGCTGCCCTATTTTTTTTTTTTAATATATTTTTTTAGTCCTTCACTCTCACTATCCTCATCCTCGCTCAAATTAATGGGGAAATCGTCGCTTTCTCGGTCCGAATCGCTCTCGTTGCTGGTGGCCATGATTGTAAAGAATGTGAGGATCTCCACAACCCGTGACGTTAGCTCCAAATTAGCACTGCATCTCGTCTTTTCCTCCACTTTTTTTCAGGTGAAAGTCAATGCTCAGTCCCCTCTACCATTGTTAACCCTCCCCGGAGGTGAAAGTTAACCTTAAACATGTGAATTCAACTACTTTAGTCCGTTTTTTAACATCGTAAAATCATCAGCTGTCTTTTACTACGGACTGCAAGAGTCCGTTGTCATGGATACATGACAACAACTTCCATTCATAGCAGTCATACGTGCCTGAGGCGGAGTGATAGCCTGCGCTGTGATAAGGCTAACAGCCAATCAGATCACCGGATTTCACCTTTCAGTTTCATTTTTAAAATTATTCTTTAGTTTCATGTATTTGTGTAGAAGTGAGCAACGGTTTGAAAATACCAATTAACAAAACTTTGTGGTGGAAATACAATAAAACCTCCCTAGATTATAATTTTTAAGGAGACTTAAAACATGGCCTGGAACCACCATGACACAAGTAAGACTGAAAAATCTTGCTGTGTGTCATGTCCATCAGGGAAAACTGGACAATATTGTCCTGAGAGAAATCTGCCAGCAGTTCATTTCTGTGACAGACCGGCGGGGGCACGTGTTTGGCTCTTTCAAATAGGAACAACCAGTGGACACTAATCTGCTTGTATTTGAGTATTAGTGACAAACATATTTACAGTAAAAAAGCAGCAATAGAAAGAAGTAGATGAAGGGAAAAATTGTGAGTGATTTAAACACAAGTTGGGGAAAAGATTATTACAGTTCATTTATGTTTATTTTAGGGGTGGGCAAATTAGTGTGTTAATTATGAGTTAACTCATCAATCTATTAACGCCAACAATTATTTTATCGCACATTTGCGTATGTTGTTTACATGCTTTTATTTTGTTAACGCCTTTTCTTAACAAGATGGCGTCGAGGGGCTCTTGGTAAAGATGGAACATTTGGCAAAAATACCGGACAATTCTGCAAATTTCATGGCTGGCTTACAGCGTGGTCACTCCGGGATCACTTACGACCGCCAGACAATTCTGGATGTGGATAGATCGGGCCGTTTTGGACTGGATGAGGCGTGCTTGCTAGACCGGCTAGCTAGCATGGGAATACTTTGCCGGCTACATCCAGCGGCCTGTGAAGCAGCGGAGTATATGTGTTGTCTGTCTATTTATGAATAATGCAGACCAGGAGTGTTGGCGGAGTTCTTAACGTTTGCTTTCAGAGCGTGCATATCACAACATACAAGATGCCGTCATGGCGACACAACCTGCATGCTCGTCACTCCTGTTGCATGCTGGGTAGGGTAGTTCTTTTTTTCCCTGGCTCATAACATCACAATATAGTACCATGTATATGCGTTCAGTTTATCAAAGCACCAAGCAAACAATCGGAAAATTCCCATCATATCAATTCCTAGATATGGTCATAATTATTTTAAGTGCACTACGCAGAATAAACACAACATTATTAATATTGCTACTACGGATAATTTGATCAAAAATTCCCTAAAACAGCCCACTACCTATAATATAGGTTTTTTAAACATAAGATCCCTGATAAAAAAAATGTTTCTGCTGTTACCTCAGAAATTGCCTGTTCAGATGTTATGATTGTGGCTCAGAGATTTGTATGAAGATTATATTTATTTTCCATAACAAACAGGATAACTTAAATACCCTGGCAGTGGTAGTAATAAACTTAAATGTTTGTATTTACATTTTTTTAGTTGATTTTCATAAAATATGCTATTTAACTGCTACTGTTTAACAAGGACTGATTTAAATTGTGTTTGCACAACAAATGTTTTGGCGCTTTTGTTCATGTGTGAGAATATTCCAATAAAAGGTGCACTACACACAAATTTTGAATTCATTATTGGGCTTTGCGTATAGCAGGGGTGCCCATTACGTCGATCGCGATCGACTGGTCGATCTCGGAGGGTGTGTCAGTCAATCTCAAGCCAGGCATTAAAAAATAGACATAAAAATGAGCAATCATCAATCATACCAAGACTTCACTTTCGTCAGTTGTTTGACATTCTCGGCACCCGAGGATCTTGTGAGATGACGCTGGCTGCTGCGAGCTCATATTTAAGAAAAAAATAACTAACAGGGCGGACGCAGAGAAACACATTTTATTTCTAGAGACTCCGTACCTGCTGTCAAAACTCTAAAGACCGACTGCACAGTTCCTGTCTTCACCATAAAAGACCTGTTTCATCCTGCCTGTGCTAACAAAATTAGAGTCTCAGAAAGCTAGCGTGCACAAGCTAGCAAGCTACGGAGTTTGATGCCAATGTATCCCTCAGCGACCACTTTCTCACTTGCTTGCCCACCCGCACTCTCACTGACGTCACTCACCTGCTGCCAGACATTAAAGGGCCACACACATATGCTACTCTCATAACAAAGTGTTTAAAAACGAGTATGCAAGTTGGACAAATGAGATGCCAAATCCAACCACTTTCATGTGGTATTGGACAGAAAGGAGGACTTTTTTTTTTCCTCCATTTGAAAATGCGGACGTTATCAGCACCACTGTATAATTCCAATCAATACAAGTCATCAGAATCAGGTAATACACCAACTTATATTCTTTTCTTCATGAAAGAAAGGAATCTATGTGTGTTAAACATGCTTGTATTATCATTAAACACATTTAACTTGGTAACAAAAATGTCTCTTTCATAAATCCATCCATCCATCATCTTCCGCTTATCCGAGGTCGGGTCGCGGGGGCAACAGCCTAAGCAGGGAAACCCAGACTTCCCTCTCTCCCCAGCCACTTCTTCCAGCTCCTCCCGGGGGATCCCGAGGCGTTCCCAGGCCAGCCGGGAGACATAGTCTTCCCAACGTGTCCTGGGTCTTCCCCTTGGCCTCCTACCGGTTGGACGTGCCCTAAACACCTCCCTAGGGAGGCGTTCGGGTGGCATCCTGACCAGATGCCTGAACCACCTCATCTGGCTCCTCTCGATGTGAAGGAGCAGCGGCTTTACTTTGAGTTCCTCCCGGATGGCAGAGCTTCTCACCCTATCTCTAAGGGAGAGACCCGCCACACGGCGGAGGAAACTCATTTCGGCCGCTTGTACCCGTGATCTTATCCTTTCGGTCATGACCCAAAGCTCATGACCATAGGTGAGGATGGGAACGTAGATCGACCGGTAGATTGAGAGCTTTGCCTTCCGGCTCAGCTCCTTCACCACAACGGATCGGTACAACGTCCGCATTACTGAAGACGCCGCACCGATCCGCCTGTCGATCTCACCATCCACTCTTCCCCCACTCGTGAACAAGACTCCTAGGTACTTGAACTCCTCCACTTGGGGCAGGGTCTCCTCCCCAACCCGGAGATGGCATTCCACCCTTTTAAATAAATATAAATTATAAATAGGAATGAGGTAGATCTCCTCGACTTGGTCAATTGAAAAGTAGCTCGCCTGCAGAAAAAGTGTGAGCGCCCCTGGCGTATACAATGCAGTTAATCGCGATTAATCAGAGAAATAGTGCGATTAACTCCGATTAAAACTTTTAATCGTTGCCCAGCCCTAGTTTATTTACAATGTTGTATTGTATTATTGTATTTCTGATGTTGTTGATGGACCGCAGGCTATGTTAATTGACAGTATGATGCACAGTTGCACTACACTAAAGAGTAAAGATGAGGAATCTTCGAAGTTGTCTCCTTTGCTTTCATTTTAGTGGCTTTACCCTATAACATCTGCATGACGTGAAATTATGATTGCTAATGTAAAAAAACAAAAAAAAGTAAACTTTCAGAGTGCTGCCTTGGAGCACTTTTGTGTCCCCACCAATCTCAAAAATCAAACCTACTCCCTTGGACTGCAGGCTTAGGTTGTAACACGAATACCAGCGTGTGAATGCTTGAGAGTGGAAGGCTGGCCAGAGAGTGTGCTTTGCTGACCTGTGAGGCTGGCGGCCATCTCCTCGGTCGTCTGCATGAGTTTGGCGGTCTTCATGGAGCCCTCGGCGGAGTCTGCATACTGCCTCCTCTTCAGGTACTGAGCCACGGCGTACTGGATCTGCTCCGCGCGGACCCGCTTCATGACCTGCGGGCACACACACACCTGCCGTTAAGTAGGAGCCCGCCAATTACCACGCCCCCGTGATGACGTCACTGAGGTCCCGACTCCAAAACGTGGTTTCAAAGATGGAGGGATAAACTTTCACATTCTGCGGCCCGCACGCGAGTTGCGAGCGCATTTGAACAGGATGTAAATGTGAAATAAATAAATATAAATAGTTTGAGGGTTCTCGTGTTCGAAGGCGGGGATGTTTCTGTCGAGCTAACGGCTTATTTAGCTTATTTATAGCAGACCCGCGCTTTCTTTTTACTTCCGGGTTGCGTTCACCAAAAAGGAGACTCCAGAACTCACTGCATATCGGTTTGGTCCTCTCAGCGGTCCGGTACTGGTTCCACGCCGCGCAGTTTTAGTACCAGCAGGACCTAAGGTTTGCTCGTTCCTCCATTTTGGATCTTCTTCTCACGCTCTGCCTCCTCCAGACTGCTTCTTCTTCTTCTTCCGCTACTGCGCACCGTCACATTTCTAGGTGTCATTACCGCCCCCTGCGGCCGGGAGGAGGAATGGCAGCCAAGGATGTTTAAATAAACTCAGTATGATTACAAGTAAAAAAATATAATTATAACTACACAATATAGAAAAAAAATAAAAGTATCAATAACAAAACAAGTAAACAATTTACAGTCACAGAATAATAATTACCATATAAATATAAATACACAATACAAAACCAAACAAAATCATCAACAAGCAAACTCATTTAAAAAACTACCAACCTTTTTGAAACCAAGAACTACTTCTTGGGTACTGATTAATGCCAAGGGCTACCAGTTTGATACACACTTAAATAAAATGCCAGGAATAGCCAATTTGCTCAATTTCCTTTTAATAAATAAATCTATATATATATATATATAAAAAATGGGTATTTTTGTCTGTCATTCCGTCAAACATTTTTTTTCCTTTTACGGAAGGTTTTTTGTAGAGAATAAATGATGAAAAAAACACTTAATTGAACGGTTTAAAAGAGGAGAAAACAGGAAAAAAATGAAAATTAAATTTTGAAACAGTTTATCTTCGATTTCGACTCTTTAAAATTCAAAATTCAACTGAAAAAAAATGAAGAGAAAAAAAAAGCTAAGTCGAATCTTTTTGAAAAAATTTAAAAAATAGTTTATGGAACATCATTAGTAATTTTTCCTGATTAAGATTAATTTTAGAATTTTGATGACATGTTTTAAATAGGTTAAAATCCAATCTGCACTTTGTTAGAATATATAACAAATATGACCAAGCTATATTTCTAACAAAGACAAATCATTATTTCTTCTAGATTTTCCATAATAAAAGTTTTTAAAGAAATTCAAAAGACTTTTAAATAAGATTTAAATTTGTTTCTAATGTTTTTTTAGATTTGCAAGACTAATTTCTTTTAATTTTAATCGTAAATTTGAAGAAATATTTCACAAATATTCTTTGTCGAAAAAAACCGAAGCTAAAATGAAGAATTTAATTAAAATGTATTTATTATTCTGATAAAAAAAAATTATACTTGAACATTGATTTAAATTGTCAGGAAAGAAAAGGAAGGAATTTCAAAGGTAAAAAGGTATATGTGTTTAAAAATCCTAAAATCATTTTTAGGGTTGTAGTTTTTCTCTAAAATTGTCTTTCTGAAAGTTATAAGAAGCAAAGTAAAAAAAGAAATGCATTTATTTAAACAAGTGAAGACCAAGTCTTTAAAATATTTTCTTGGATTTTCAAATTCTATTTGAGTTTTGTCTCTCTTGGAATTAAAAATGTCGAGCAAAGCGAGACCAGCTTGCTAGTAAATAAATAATATTAAAAAAATAGAGGCAGCTCACTGGTAAGTGCTGCTATTTGAGCTATATTTAGAACAGGCCAGCGGGTGACTCATCTGGTCCTTACGGGCTACCATCGGTACACTTCAACTGTGAGAGACAGAATGTGAAAAAAAAAAAATCCAGGAATTCACATTGTTGGAATTTTAAAGAATTTATTTGTAACTGATGGTGGAAAATAAGTATTTGGTCAAGCATTCAAAGCTCTCACTGATGGGAGGAGGTTTTGGCTCAAAATCTCACGATACATGGCCCCATTCATTCTTTCCTTAACACGGATCAATCGTCCTGTCCCCTTAGCAGAAAAACAGCCCCAAAGCATGATGTTTCAACCCCCATGCTTCACAGTAGGTTTGGTGTTCTTGGGATGCAACTCAGTATTCTTCTTCCTCCAAACACCACGAGTTGAGTTTATACCAAAATGGATACATTGATGATACAGCAGAGGATTGGGAGAATGTCATGTGGTCAGATGAAACCAAAATAGAACGGCCCATTATTTCCATTCAGCCATTCATTTGCTACCACTTGTCCCTTTTGGGGCGGCACATTATTCGCAGATGATGATTATTGATCTGCAAAAAAATGTTTTTGGGGACCAATTAGGTGAAGTAGCATCATTTCCCACGGCACAGTGGTTGAAAAACAGTGGTTTAGGGTTCTCCTGAGAAGTGTAGAAACGCCCGACTCAACACCCAGCTTGACCGTTTACTTTTAACATTTCTTCATAGACAAACTGAAATAGAATTAAAAGCTGCAAGCAGCGATGGACGGGACTGACTTTTGCTGGTGTTTCCTGCCTTTACCCATTCAACATATCTTTACTTGCACATTACCTACCTTCCCTGCATCCTGGGGTCACACTGGTGCTTCTTTCTGTCACCCATACACACTGGTGCTTCCTGCCATCACCCATTCAATATATCTTTACCTGCACATTACCTACCTTCTCTGTATCCTGGGGTCACACTGGTGCTTCTTTCTGTCACCCATACACGTTGGTGCTTCCTGCCATCACCCAGTCAACATATCTTTACCTGCACATTACCTACCTTCTCAGTATCCTGGAGTCAAACTGGTGCCTCCTTCTTTCACCCTGTCAACATATCTTTACCTGCACATTACCTACCTTCTCTGTATCCTGGGGTCACACTGGTGCTTCTTTCTGTCACCCATACACGCTGGTGCTTCCTGCCATCACACAGTCAACATATCTTTACCTGCACATTACCTACCTTCTCAGTATCCTGGAGTCAAACTGGTGCCTCCTTCTTTCACCCTGTCAACATATCTTTACCCGCACATTACCTACCTTCTCTGCATTGTGTGGTCACGCTGGTGCTTCCTGCTCTTAAGCAGCCATCTTAAGAGAGCAGCAACACAGCAGCATCAGCGCAGAGGTTCTTTCAAGGCTCGTAAAATCAAAACCGGAGCAATTAGAAAAACTCTTTGCGCAACTTTTAATCAGAATGGTTCAATCTCTTTCCTGTGCGAGATTGAAGCCGACACAACAAACGCGCTCAGAGGAGATAATGTTTGAAAATAGGTGACGGGTTTTTACAAAACTTGTGTTTTGAAGGGGTAATTGCCAACTTCCTGTTGATTTTGGCTCTAAGTGAGTACTACATAGATGTTTTTGTTTAATGTTTCTACAACATTCTTACCGGAAGTTACAAGCAGTTTTGTCTGTGTTTTCTTCCTAAGGGGCGCTAGAGCGCAATTTAAAAAACAAAAATTTCATTAGATCGCAATTTTCGCCAGTCCTGATGTGTGCGTCCAGTTTGGTGAGTTTTGAAGCATTTTAATGGGGTAAAAATACAGCTCAAAGAGGCAAAAATGACATTTTTTTAGGAAACTTTTTTTTGAAGGGGTTTTTGCCAACTTCCTGTGGATTTTTGCTGAAGGAGATCAGTGTATGAAATCTAGGTCTAAGTGAGACCTACATAGAGGTTTTTGTTTCATGTCTCTATGACATTCCTAAAGGGAGTTACTAGCAGTTTTGCCTGTGTTTTATTCCTAGGGGGCGCTGGAGCGCAATTTTGAGTTTTGTTTTTTTGATTAGTTCGCAATTTTCGCCAGTCCTGATGTGTGTGTTAAATTTGGTGAGTTTTGAAGCCTGTTAAGGTGGTCAAATTACAGCTCAGAGGCGGCGGTATAATAATAGTCAAACCTTAGAAATACAATAGGGTCCTCTGTCCAAAAGGGACATTAATTCCCTAACAAAGAGACACAAACACACTTATAGCCTCTTTGCATATTTGCAACAATGACACACAAACAAATGTAACTGTAATGTCTCAAAATGTCCAGCAGAGGGAGACTCCCGTCTGCCTGGATGACTTGAACACATTGTATCTAATTTGACGATTTTATTCGACATATCGGCACTATTACACTTTTTTAACGTGACTAACATGTTTTTAACTTGTTAAAGACAACTTGCGGCGTTGCTTCTTCGGGTAGCAACAGAAAATGACAACAGAAGACCGCAACATGTATGACTTGCTTTCGAACGAATACCGGAAGTCAACAACAGGAAGTAGTTTAGCGGAAGTGACATCATCTAACTGTTGTTTACCGATTGTAGCGTACAATAAATATAAACAACTTTACCACCAAAATAAAACATTGCAATCACTAATACAAATGTATTATCATGTATTTGACTTTATTCTGAAAAGTAACATGCTAACAATAGCATGCTAGTTTTTATTAGCTAATTTACAAGAATACATCCGTCATATATTTTGGTATTTTACTGCTGTTGTTAGCATGCTAGCTTTTTTTAAAGCTAATCTAGCAGTAATAAAGCTGTGTCATTTATTTTGGTATTAAACTGATGCTAACTGTTAGCAAGCTAAAAAAAATTTAAAGCTAATTTAGCAGGTATACATGTGTGTGTCACATATTCTGGTATTTCACTGATGCTGTTCGCATGCTAACTTTTTTAAAGCTAATCTAGCAGGAATATATCTGTCACATGTTTTGGTATTTCACTCATGCTAACTGGTAGCATGCAACATTTAAAAAAAATAATTTTAACAGGTATACATTTGTGTCCTATTTTGGTATTTCACTTATGCTAACTGTTTGCATGCTAACTTTTTAAAAGCTAATTTAACAGGAATAAATGTGTCATATTTGGGTATTTCACTCATGCTAACTGGTAGCATGCAACTTTAAAAAAATATGATTTAAACAGGTATACATTTGTGTCCTATTTTGGTATTTCACTGATGCTAACTGTTAGCATGCTAACTTTTTTAAAGCTAATTTAACAGGAATAAATGTGTGTGTCATATATTTGGGTATTTCACTCATGCTTACTGTTAGCATGCTAACTTTTTTTAAGCTAATGTAGCAGGAATACATCTGTGTGTTATATTTTGGTATTTCACTGATGCTGTTAGCATGCTAACTTTTTTAAAGCCATTTTAACAGGAATAAATATTTGTGTCATATTTTGGTATTTCACTTATGCTAACTGTTAGTATGCCACGTTTTTTAAAGCTAATTTAGCAGGAATACATCTGTGTGTCAAATATTTTGTTATTTCACTCATGCTAACTTTTTTAAAGCTAATTTAGCAGAAATAGATCTGTGTGTTATATATTTTGGTATTTCACTGATGCTGTTAGCATGCTAACTTTTTTAAAGCTAATTTAGCAGGAATACATCTGTGTGTCAAATATTTTGGTATTTCACTCATGCTAACTTTTTTAAAGCTAATTTAGCAGGAATAGATCTGTGTGTTATATATTTTGGTATTTCACTGATGCTGTTAGCATGCTAACTTTTTTAAAGCTAATTTAGCAGGAATACATCTGTGTGTTATATATTTTGGTTTTTCACCGATGCTGTTAGCAAGTTAACTTTTTTAAAGCCATTTTAACAGGAATAAATCTTTGTGTCATATTTTGGCATTTCACTTATGCTAACTGTTAGTATGCCACGTTTTTAAAGCTAATTTAGCAGGAATACATCTGTGTGTCAAATATTTTGGTATTTCACTCATGCTAACTTTTTTAAAGCTAATTTAGCAGGAATAGATCTGTGTGTTATATATTTTGGTATTTCACTGATGCTAACTGTTAGCATTGCATCGCTACCATGGTAGCTTTTTTAGCTCATGTTTTTTGTTACCTGTCGCTATCTACCAAAATTGCATTATGTGGTTCTTTGGAAAAAATAAAATTAAAATCTCTATGTTAGATAAGTAAAACATTATTTTAAAAGTCCAGATACAAAAAAAAACCTAGAAAGGTTTATTTAGAAAATAGTATTTTACAGAACTGGGCCACCGGGGGGCGCTCACATCTGCGCTTGCAGATAATGCTCATAATTTGCTCTCAGCACAAACTCAAAGTAAGGTTTGGACTTGAGAGTGCTGAGCTGGTCCAGGTCCAGCAGGTCCTTGACGTCCGGCAGGTAGGTCTGCAGGGGCACGCCTGAAACACATGCCGTCAAACTCTGACCTGGGCCTTGAGGTAGACCGAGGACACCTTCTCTCTTACCTTCCTCCAGGAGCTTGAGCAGGATCTTGACAAAGATGCTGTCCTTGGCGGCCTCCAGAGGGTCGTCGCTGCCGTCGGCGGAGGACCAGCTGGGTGAGGGGCGGAGTCACAACATCAGCCAATCGGGACGAGAGTGTGTTTAAAAAAAGCAACACAGGGACAAAAAAAAAAAGTGTCTTACTCGTCCCTGGAGAGGACTTTCCCAAAGATGTCACACTTGAGCGCCTCGATGTTGACCTCGTCTTCCTGCTCGGACAAACACAGTTAGGGGGACGGGGGTGAGGAACAGGAAGTGACCTTGTAGGAGCTTAAATGCTGTTTAAGTTCATTTAGTGAGGTGAATTATATTTATATAGCACTTTTTCTCTAGTACTCAAAGCGCTTTTACATAGTGAAAGCCAATATCTAAGTTGCATGGGTGGCACTGGGAGCAGGTGGGTAAAGCGCCTTGCCCAAGGACACAATGGCAGTGACTAGGATGGCGGAAGCGGGGATCGAACCAGGAACCCTCAAGTTGCTGGCACAGCCACTCTACCAACCGAGCTATGACGCCCCCTTCCATGAAATTTACATTTTATGGAAGGTGCTTTATGTTTATTCAGCCAAAAGGGAACTATTTACTTTATTTAAAAACAAACCCCGTTTCAATATGAGTTGGGAATTTGTGTTCGATGTAAATATAAACAGAATACAATGATTTGCAAATCCTTTTCAACACATATTCAGTTGAATATGCTACAAAGACAACATATTTGATGTTCAAACTCATAAACTTTTTTTTTTTGGGCAAATAATCATCAACTTTAGAATTTGATGCCAGCAACATGTGACAAAGAAGTTGGCAAAGGTGGCAATACATACTGATAAAGTTGAGGGATGCTCGTCAAACACTTATTTGGAACATCCCACAGGTGTGCAGGCTAATTGGGAACAGGTGGGTGCTATGATTGGGTATAAAAACAGCTTCCCGAAAAATGCTCAGTCTTTCACAAGAAAGGATGGGGTGAGGTACACCCCTTTGTCCACAACTGCGTGAGCAAATAGTCAAACAGTTTAAGAACAACGTTTCTCAAAGTGCATTTACAAAAAAATTTAAGGATTTTAACATCTACGGTCCATAATATCATCAAAAGGTTCAGAGAATCTGGAGAAATCACTCCACGTAAGCGGCATGGCCGGAAACCAACGTTGAATGACCGTGGCCTTCGACCTCTGAGCAACACTGTATCAAAAACCGACATCAATCTCTAAAGGATATCACCACATGGGCTCAGGAACACTTCAGAAAACCACTGTCACTAAATACAGTTTGTCGTTACATCTGTAAGAGCAAGTTAAAGCTCTACTATGCAAAGCGAACACCATTTATCAACAACATCCAGAAACGCTGCCAGCTTCTCTGGGCCTGAGATCATCTAAGATGGACTGATGCAAAGTGGAAAAGTCTTCTGTGGTCTGACGAGTCCACATTTCAAATTGTTTTTGGAAATATTCGACATCGTGTCATCCGGGGAAGCGAGACTGTGATTGACGCAAAGTTCAAAAGCCAGCATCTGTGATGGTATGGGGGTGTATTAGTGCCCAAGGCATGGGTAACTTACACATCTGTGAAGGCACCATTAATGCTGAAAGGTACAAACAGCTTTTGGAACAACATATGCTGCAATCTAAGCGCCGTCTTTTTCATGGACGCTCCTGCTTATTTCAGCAAGACAATGCCAAGCCACATTCAGCACGTGTTCGTAAAAAAAGAGTGCGGGTACTTTCCTGACTCGCCTGCAGTCCAGACCTGTCTCCCATCAAAAATGTGTGGCGCATTATGAAGCGTAAAATACGACAGCGGAGACCCCGGACTGTGTAACGACTGAAGCTCTACATAAAACAAGAATGGGAAAGAATTCCACTTTCAAAGCTTCAACAATTAGTTTCCTCAGTTCCCAAACGTTTATTGAGTGTTGTTAAAGGGGAACATTATCAGCAGACCTATGTAAGCGTCAATATATACCTTGATGGTGCAGAAAAAAGACCATCTATTTTTTTAATCGATTTCCGAACTCTAAATGGGTGAATTTTGGCAAATCAAACGCCTTTCTGTTTATCGCGCTGGAGGCGATGACGTCAGAATGTGACGTCGCCGAGGTAACACAGCCGCCATTTTCATTTTCAACATATTGTAAACATTGGGTCTCAGCTCTGTTATTTTCCGTTTTTTTTACTATTTTTTGGAACCTTGGAGACATCATGCCTCGTCGGTGTGTTGTCGGAGGGTGTAACAACACTAACAGGGAGGGATTCAAGTTGCACCACTGGCCCGAAGATGCCAAAGTGTCTGCCGCCAGACCCCCATTGAATGTGCTGGAGTGTCTCCACATTTGACCGGCGATGCTAAAGCAGACATGGCACAGAGATGTATGGATAACCTGCAGATGCATTTGCAACGATAGTCAACGAAATCACAAAGGTGACTTTTGTTGATGTTGACTGCCAGCTAATCGATGCTAACATGCTATGCTAATCGATGCTAACATGCTATTTACCGGCGGTGCTAAAGCAGACATGGTACAGAGATGTATGGATAACCTGTAGATGCATTTGCAACTATATTACGTTTCCTTCCACCCACATTTAATGCGAAACAAACACTTACCAATCGACGGATTTAAGTTGCTCCAGTGTCAAAAGATGCGAAAGTCCTGATCGTTTGGTCCGCACATTTTACCGGCGATGCTAACGCAGCTATTCGGCCATGCTATGGCTATGAATAGCGTCAATAGCTATTCGCACAATAGCTTCAGTTTCTTCTTCAATATTTTCATACTCCAACCATCTGTTTCAATACATGCGTAATCTGTTGAATCGCTTAAGTCGCTGAAATCCGAGTTTGAATCCGAGCTAATGTCGCTATATCTTGCTGTGGTATTCCCATTGTTTGTTTACATTGGCAGCACTGTGTGACGTCACAGGGAAATGGATAGTGGTTTTGAAGATAGCGAAAATAAGGCACTTTAAAGCTTTATTTAGGGATATTCCGAGACCGGTAAAATTTTGAAAAAAACTTCAAAAAATACAACAAGCCACTGGGAACTGTTTTTTATTGTTTTTAACCCTTTTGAAATTGTGATAATGTTCCCCTTTAAAAGAAAAGGTGATGTAACACAGTGGTGAACATGCCCTTTCCCAACTACTTTGGCACGTGTTGCAGCCATAAAATTCTAAGTTAATCATTATTTGCAAAAAAAAATTGAGTTTGAGTTTGAACATCAAATATGTTGTCTTGTAGTGCATTCAACTGAATATGGGTTGAAAAGGATTTGCAAATCATTATATTCCGTTTATATTTACATCTAACACAATTTCCCAACTCATATGGAAATGGGGTTTGTAAACGATACAAAAGGAAGAAGAGCGTCTGGAGTTGTGTTTGCTGTTGAGGAGCGTCAAGCTAAGGCCTCACTAGGAAACTACAGACCTGATCGATGTACTCCAGGAGATCCAGAGCCTTCTTGAAGTCGTATTCGTTGGCCCGCCGGTTGTCGTCACTGACGTACAGCTGCACAGACAAGTTGGGGTTGGAGCAGGGCAAGCGGCGCCAGGACACAGGCGGGGCGGGGGCGGGACTCACCTGGACCAGCTTGTAGGCGCTGAGCAGCGGCATGGTGTCCGGGTTCTGCTGCCTGTCCTCCAGGAGCTGCCTGGGCAGGGTCTCCTGGTGCAGCAGGAAGCGCTCCTGCTGCACCATGTCTGCCGGGACGCATAAAAAAAAAAAAAAAAAAGGCAAGTTTGGACCGGAACCGGAGCTCTGGTCTTCACGCGGTTTACCTTCCACCCGCTTGGCCAGCTCGTCTTCCGGAAGGTCGGACGCCAGCGCCGCCAGCTTGCTGAGAGCCAGCAGAGTCTTCTTCTTGGCGAAGTACCGCGTCTCCGTGTCGGCCTGCCTGGACAGAGTCCTGTGGGCCTGCGGACACACGGACAGGAGCTAGAGATGTCCGATAATGGCTTTTTTCCCCTGATATCGTCCAACTCTTAATTACCGATTCCGATATCAACCGATACGATATAAACAGTGGTGGAATGAAGACATTATTGTGCCTAATTTTGTTGTGATGCATTAAACAATGTAACAAGGTTTTCTAGAATAAATCAACTCAAGTTATGAATATGTATATAGTAGCGTCCCAGAAGAGTTAGTGCTGCAAGGGATTCTGGGTATTTATTCTATAGTGTTCTCCCGAAATGTGTTTTGTCATTCTTTTTCGGTGTGGCTTCACTGTGTTGCGCATATTTGTAACAGTGTTAAAGTTGTTTAAACGGCCACCCGCAGTGTGACCTGTGTGGCTGTTGACCAAATATACATTGCATTCACTTGTGTGTGTGTGTGTAAAAATCTGCATATATTATGGGAATGGGCCGTATGGAGGAAAAGCGGACATGATGACAGGTCATGGAGGACGCTAAAGGCAGTGCCTTTAAAAGGTACGGCCCCAATATTGTTGTCCGGGTGGAAATTGGAAGAACTTCGGGAGAATGGAAAAGTTAGTGCCGCAAGGTGTTCTGGGTATTTTTTCTGTGTTACGGTGCGGATGTTCTCCCGAAATGTGTTTTGCCTTTTTTGTTTGGTGTGGGTTCACAGTGTGGCGCATATTTCTAACAGTGTTAAAGTTGTTTATACGGCCACCCTCAGTGTGGCCTGTATGGCTTTTTACCAAGTATGCCTTGCATTCACTTATGTGTGTTTGTAAAATCTGAATATAATATGTGAATGGGCCATATGGAGGAAAAGCGGACATGATGACACGTCATAAATGATGCTAAAGGCAGTGCCTTTAAGGCACGGCCCCAATATTGTTGTCCGGGTGGAAATTGAGAGAAATTCGGGAGAATGGTTGCCCCGGAAGAGTTAGTGCTGCAAGGGATTCTGGGTATTTGTTCTGTTGCGTTACGGTGCGGATGTTCTCCCGAAATGTGTTTTGTCATTCTTGGTCGGTGTGGCTTCACAGTGTGGCGCATATTTGTAAAAGTGTTAAAGTTGTTTATACGGCCACCCTCAGTGTGACCAAGTATGCCTTGCATTCACTTGTGTGTGTGTGTAAAATCTGCATATATTATGTGAATGGGCCGTACGGAGGAAAAGCGGACATGATGACAGGTTGTAGAGGACGCTAAAGGCAGTGCCTTTAAGGCACGGCCCCAATATTGTTGTCCGGGTGGAAATTGGGATAAGTTAGTGAGAATTGTTGCCATGGAAGAGTTAGTGCTGCAATGGGTTCTGGCTATTTGTTCTGTTGTGTTACGGTGCAGATGTTCTTCCAAAATGTGTTTTGTCATTCTTGTTTGGTGTGGGTTCACAGAGTGGCGCATATTTGTAACAGTGTTAAAGTTGTTGATACGGCCACCCACAGTGTGACCTGTATGGTTGTTGACCAAGTATGCATTGCATTCACTTACATGTGTGTGTGAAAAGTCGCATGTGACTGGGCCGGCACGCTGTTTGTATGGAGGAAAAGCGGACGTGACGACAGGTTGTAGAAGACACTAAAGGCAGTGCCTTTAAGGCACGGCCCCAATATTGTTGTCCTGGTGGGAATTGGGAGAAATTTGGGAGAATGGTTGCCATGGAAGAGTTAGTGCTGCAATGGGTTCTGGCTATTTGTTCTGTTGTGTTACGGTGCAGATGTTCTTCCAAAATGTGTTTTGTCATTCTTGTTTGGTGTGGGTTCACAGAGTGGCGCATATTTGTAACAGTGTTAAAGTTGTTGATACGGCCACCCACAGTGTGACCTGTATGGTTGTTGACCAAGTATGCCTTGCATTCACTTATGTGTGTGTGTTATAGCCACATATATTATGTGAATGGGCCGGCACGCTGTTTGTATGGAGGAAAAGCGAAGAAGGCGAGTGGAAGGACGTACGCTCTGGTAGTCGTGTACGTGGATGTCGTGCAGCCAGCTTAGGTGCTGGTGGGCCTGCAAGAAGCCCGCCAGCTCTTGGTGCTGCGCCGCCGGCTGGGACAGGAGCTTCCCTCGCTTCCCTTTCTCCATGTACCAGCGGAACAGGAAGTCTGCAAAGTTCTGACAGAGGCGTGTCAGCTGACAACCGGGTCGCCACGGGACAAACGGCGTGAGAAGGGGATACCTGCTGTGCAAACTTGCTCATGTAGTGCTGCAGGCGGCTCTGGTTGTCGGTCAGCTCGCACATTTGGACCAGGATGTCAAAGTCGCAGTACTTCTCTGCCAGCGCCGCCACCCACTGGTACTGACCCAGTTCCACTGCAACACACACCGCCAGTCGCCATGACAACCCGCCAGCTTTACCACGACCGGTGTCGCCGCCCACTCACGGTTATAAGTAGGTGACTACAAGTTGAGAGTGGTCACTAGGAGGTAAAGGTAGCTAAAAATTACAAAAAGTTAAATTGAAAGTAAAAAAAAAAAGATTGAAAGTAGGTAAACAGTCGGTAGATAAATGTCACAAGTGGGTTCAAAAAAGGTTAAAAGTATTTAACCAGAAAGTAAAAAGGAAGGTAAATTATATAGCAAGAAGGTAAAATTAGCTTTAAAAAAAGAGAACAAAATAGGTAAAGTAAAAGAAAGAAAGCAGGTAAACAGAATGTAAAGGTCACAAATAGGTAACTAGAAGGTAAAAGTAGGTAGAACTATGAAAAAAAGATGAAATGTAGGTAAACAGTAGGTAAATAAAGGTCACAAGGAGGTTAAAAAAAGGTTACAATTAGGTAACAAGAAGGTAAAAAAGATAAAAAGTACAATACATAAAAAGTAGGTAACTAGAAGGTTAAAAAGAGATACAAAGTACAGTACAGTACGTAAAAGGAGGTAAATAGAAGATAAAAGTAGGTAACTAGAAGGTCACAAGTAGGTTCAAAAAGGTAACTAGAAGGCAAAAAAGTAGCTTAAAAAAGGGACAAAATAGGTAAATTGAAAAACAAAAGATTGAAAGTAGGGTAAATAAAGGTCACAAGTAGGTTAACAAATTAAAAGTAGGTAACTAGAAGGTAAAAAAGAGATACAAAATACAGTAAATAAAAGGAGGTAAATAGAAGATAAAAGTAGTAAGTAAAAGGAGGTAAATAGAAGATAAAAGTAGTAATTAGAAGGTGGTGAATAGAAAATAAAAGTAGTAAGTAAAAGGAGGTAAATAGAAGATAAAAGTATTAAGTAAAAGGAGGTAAATAGAAGATAAAAGTAGTAAATAAAAAGAGGTAAATAGAAGATAAAAGTAGTAAGTAAAAGGAGGTAAATAGAAGATAAAAGTAGTAAGTAAAAGGAGGTAAATAGAAGATAAAAGTAGTAAATAAAAAGAGGTAAATAGAAGATAAAAGTAGTAAGTAAAAGGAGGTAAATAGAAGATAAAAGTAGTAAGTAAAAGGAGGTAAATAGAAGATAAAAGTAGTAAATAAAAAGAGGTAAATATAAGATAAAAGTAGTAAGTAAAAGGAGGTAAATAGAAGATAAAAGTAGTAAGTAGAAGGTGGTGAATAGAAAATAAAAGTAGTAAGTAAAAGGAGGTAAATAGAAGATAAAAGTATTAAGTAAAAGGAGGTAAATAGAAGATAAAAGTAGTAAATAAAAAGAGGTAAATAGAAGATAAAAGTATTAAGTAAAAGGAGGTAAACAAAAGGTAAAAGTATTAAGTAAAAGGAGGTGAATAGAAGATAAAAGTAGGAAGTAAAAGGAGGTAAATAGAAGATAAACGTAGTAAGTAAAAGGAGGTAAATAGAAGATAAAAGTAGTAAGTCCATCCATCCATCCATCTCTACCGCTTATTCCCTTTGGGGTCACGGAGGGCGCTGGTGCCTATCAGCTACAATCGGGTGGAAGGCGGTGTACACCCTGGACAAGTCGACACTTCATCACAGGGCCAAAAAAGTAGTAAGTAAAAGGTGGTAAATAGAAGATAGAAGTAGTATCGCTAAGTAAAAGGAGGTGAATAGAAGATAAAAGTATTAAGTAAAAGGAGGTAAATAGAAGATAAAAGTAGTAAGTAAAATGAGGTGAATAGAAGATACAAGTAGTAAATAAATAAAGAGGTAAATAGAAGATACAAGTATTAAGTAAAAGGAGGTAAACAAAAGGTAAAAGTATTAAGTAAAAGGAGGTAAATAGAAGATAAAAGTAGTAAATAAAAAGAGGTAAATAGAAGATAAAAGTGTTAAGTAAAAGGAGGTAAACAAAAGGCAAAAGTAGTAAGTAAAAGGAGGTAAATAGAACACAAAAAGGTTAAAAAATATTAATAATTAAGCACAATAATGGGAGGCTGAGATAAAAGAAAACATCTGCTCACGAGTCGTCAAAAATCAAAATAAGGCTTGTGTTTATCCAGCTGCACGCACGCACGCACGCGCACACACGCGCACACACACACAAACACACACACACACACAATTTGTGTGACAGTCCACTCACGGAGCGGCGTCAGCAGCTCGGCTCGCCGCTGGCTGTACTCCATTTCCAGGCTGTTGTAGCGCTCCTGCTGGCCAGCAGGGGGCGCCTGCTGCAGGGAGTGCAGCTGGGCCACATAAGCGCCCAGGTAGAAGTCCAACAGCTCCACCAGCTGCTCGCACAAAACGCTGCGCAGCTCCGAGTCGGCGTGCGGGTACATGGAGCGCAGGATGAGCTCGTGTTGGCGCGAGATGACCGCACGCACGCCGCCCAGCGCTGGAGGAGGAGGAGGCGGAGCCGAGATCAGACGTGTGGGCGGAGCAGCAGCCTGAGACCCTCACCTGTCCACGGGATGTACTCTGGTTCTGGGGCGGCCTTCTCAGAAGCTCTGTACATGGACGCCTTGGTCTCTCGGTACTGAACCGCCGCATGAAGCATGTCCTGCAACGTCACAAACATTGGTCCTTTTGTCACCAGGCAGACGCCGCCAACACTCACCTTGATGATGGCGTTGACGGTCAGAACCACCTCGGCCCACTGCACCGAGTCCACCGGGTTCTCCCGCACGCTCCTCTCCGCCTCCTCCAGCAGACAATCAAAGATGGAGGAGATCTGCGACACCTGTGGCACACGTGACATGTGAGCGCCGCCTGCGACCACAAGGGGGGGTGTTCTGCTCGCCGACGCTCACCTCCCTGAAGAAGACGTCGGCCACGGTGAGGCTGGGGGGCACGCCGCTGTTCTTCCTGCGCAGCGCGGCGCTGATGGCCCCGTTGACCACCTCGCCGTGCTTGCTGTGCTGGTTCTTCAGGACCATGGCCGCCTGCAGCTTCTCAGCGTGCTCGCACAGCAGCAGCCGCGTCGCCATGGGAGACGAGCGCACCGTCACCTGACCCAGTCGCTCCAGCAGGCCCACCTGGCGAGCGGGCTGGTGAGTGAAGGGTCACGTGACTCTGGAGGCGGTGGGCGTGTACCTGCAGCAGGAAGTCCATGAAGCAGCTGTGGGCCTTCATCTTGTCCTCCAGCTGGTGCAGGATGATGAGCGACGTCAGCGGGAAGCCAACACTCTCTGCAACAATCACGACCACAACAGTTCAATACACAATGATGACGTACACAACACAACAATTACATGCTAAATGAAATACAATAATGACATACACAACACAACAATTACATGCTAAATAACATACAATAATGACATACACAGCACAACAATTACATGCTAAATAACATACAATAATGACATACACAACACAACAATTACATGCTAAATAACATACAATGACATACACAACACAACAATTACATGCTAAATAACATACAATAATGACATACACAGCACAACAATTACATGCTAAATAACATACAATAATGACATGCAAAACACAAAAATTCAATACACAATAATAAGAAATAATTGCATCCAAAACAATGACATACACAACATACAATAATGACATGCAAAACACAACAGGGACACACAATATTTTACAATAATAACATACAAAACACAACTATGACATACAAAAAAACAATAAAATGCAAAATAAACAATGACAGACAATAATATACAACAAAGACATACAAAACACAACAGTGACACACAACATTATACAATAATGACATACAAAACACAATGACATGCAAAACCACAATTATACAAAAAATAATGACATGCAAAACACAACAATACAAAATAATTACGTACAAAACAATGACATACACAACACAACAATTACATGCTAAATAACATACAATAATGACATACACAACACAATTACATGATAAATAACATACAATAATGACATGCAAAACACAAAAATTACATGATAAATAACATACAATAATGACATACACAACACAACAATTACATGCTAAATAACATACAATAATGACATACACAACAATTACATGCTAAATAACATACAATAATGACATGCAAAACAACAATTCAATACACAATAACAAGATTCAAAACAATGACATACACAACATACAATAATGACATGCAAAACACAACAGGGACACACAATATTTTACAATAATGACATACAAAAAAAATCAATGACAGACAATAATATACAACAGACATACAAAACACAACAGTGACACACAACATTATACAATAATGACATACAAAACACAACAATGACATGCAAAACACAACAATACAAAATAATTACGTCCAAAACAATGACATACACGACACAACAATTACATGCTAAATAACATACAATAATGACATACACAACACAACAATCACATGCTAAATAACATACAATAATGACATGCAAAACACAACAATTCAATACACAATAGTAAGATCCAAAACAATGACATACACAACATACAATAATGACATGCAAAACACAACAGGGACACACAATATTTTACAATAATGACATACAAAAAACAATGACATACAATAATATACAACAGACATACAAAACACAACAGTGACACACAACATTATACAATAATGACATACAAAACACAACAATGACATGCAAAACCACAATTATACAAAAAATAATGACATGCAAAATACAACAATACAAAATAATTACGTACAAAACAATGACATACACAATAATATACAACAAAGACATACAAAATACAACAATGACATACAAAACAATTATACAAAAAACAATGAAATGTAAAATAACATACAACAAAAGCATACAAAACACAACAATGACATACACAATATACAACAATGAAATACAAAACAACAATGACATGCAAAACCACAATTATACAAAAAATAATGATATGCAAAATAATAAACAATGACACAGAATAATATACAACAAAAACATACAAAACAACAATGACATACAAAAAAACAATGACATACACAATAATATACAACAATGACATACAAAACAACAATGACGTACACAATAATATACAACAAACACATACAAAACACAACAATGACATACAACAATGACATACAAAACACAACAATGACGTACACAATAATATACAACAATGACATACAAAACACAACAATGACGTACACAATAATATACAACAAATACATACAAAACACAACAATGACATACACAATAATATACAACAATGACATACAAAACACAACAATGACGTACACAATATACAACAAACACATACAAAACAACAATGACATACAAAACACAACAATGACATACACAATAATATACAACAAACACATACAAAACACAACAATGACATACAACAATGACATACAAAACACAACAATGACGTACACAATAATATACAACAATGACATACAAAACACAACAATGACGTACACAATAATATACAACAAATACATACAAAACACAACAATGACATACACAATAATATACAACAATGACATACAAAACAACAATGACGTACACAATATACAACAAACACATACAAAACAACAATGACATACAAAACACAACAATGACATACACAATAATATACAACAATGACATACAAAAAAACAATGACATGCAAAACCACAATTATACAAACAAATAACATGCAAAATACAACAATACAAAATAATTACGTACAAAACAATGACATACACAATAATATACAACAAAGACATACAAAATACAACAATGACATACAAAACAATTATACAAAAAACCGATGAAATGTAAAATAACATACAACAAAAGCATACAAAACACAACAATGACATACACAATAATATACAACAATGAAATACAAAACAACAATGACATGCAAAACCACAATTATACAAAAAATAATGATATGCAAAATAATAAACAATGACAGAATAATATACAACAAACACATACAAAACAACAATGACATACAAAACACAACAATGACATACACAATAATATACAACAATGATATACAAAACAACAATGACGTACACAATAATATACAACAAACACATACAAAACACAACAATGACATACACAATAATATACAACAATGACATACAAAACACAACAATGACGTACACAATAATATACAACACATACAAAACACAACAATGACATACACAATAATATAAAACAATGACATACAAAACACAACAATGACGTACACAATATACAACAAACATACAAAACACAACAATGACATACACAATAATATACAACAAACACATACAAAACAACAATGACATACAAAACACAACAATGACATACACAATAATATACAACAATGACATACAAAAAAACAATGACATGCAAAACCACAATTATACAAACAAATAACATGCAAAATACAACGATACAAAATAATAAACAATTACGTACAAAACAATGACATACACAATAATATACAACAAACACATACAAAATACAACAATGACATACAAAACAACAATGACAGGCAAAATACAACAATTCAAAACAAAATAATAATAAATACTAAAAAACAATGACATACACAATAATATATCCTCAAGCATGCATTCATAGACGACAACAAACATCAATCCTCAAGCATGCGTTCATAAACATACACTTCAATTCTCACTCATGCGTTCATAGACAACATGAACTTAAATCCTCAAGCATGCGTTCATAGAAAACATGAACTTCAATCCTCAAGCATGTCAATCAATCAATCAATGTTTATTTATATAGCCCCAAATCACAAATGTCTCAAAGGACTGCACAAATCATTACGACTACAACATCCTCGGAAGAACCCACAAAAGGGCAAGGAAAACTCACACCCAGTGGGCAGGGAGAATTCACATTCAGTGGGACGCCAGTGACAATGCTGACTATGAGAAACCTTGGAGAGGACCTCAGATGTGGGAAACCCCCCCCCTCTAGTTCATAGTTCATAGACAGCATAAACGTCAATCATCAAACATCCGTTCAAAGACAACATAAGCTTCAATCTTTAAGCATGCGCTCATAGACAACAAAATAAACTTCAATCATCAAGCATGCGTTCATAGACAACATAAACTTCAATCCTCAAGCATGCGTTCATAGACAACAACAAACTTCATTCCTCAACCATGCGTTCATAGACAACAAACTTCAATCCTCAAGCAGGCGTTCATTGACAACACAAACTTCAATCCTCAAGCATGCGTTCATAGACAACATAAACTTCAATCCTCAAGCATGCGTTCATAGACAACATGAACTTCAATCCTCAAGCATGTGTTCATAGACAACAACAAACTTCATTCCTCAACCATGCGTTCATAGACAACAAACATCAATCCTCAAGCATGCGTTCATAGACAACATAAACTTCAATCCTCAAGCATGCGTTCATAGACAACATGAACTTCAATCCTCAAGCATGTGTTCATAGACAACACAAACTTCACTCCTCAAGCATGCGTTCATAGACAACAACTTAAAACTTCACTCCTCAAGCATGCCTTCATAGACAACAACAAAAACTTCATAACTTAAGCATGCGCTCATAGATGACAACATAAACTTCAATCATCAAGCATGCGTTCATAGACAACATAAACTTCAATCTTCAAGCATGCGTTCATAGACAACAAACTTTAATCATCAAGCATGCGTTCATAGACAAACTTTAATCCTCAAGCATGCGTTCATAAACAACAACAAACTTCAACTCTCAAGCATGCGCTCATAGACAACAACATAAACTTCAATCCTCAAGTATGCCTTCATAGACAACAAACTTCAACCCTCAAGCATGCGTTCATAGACTACTGAAAATTTCACTCCTCAAGCATGCCTTCATAGACAACAAAAACTTCATAACTTAAGCATGCGCTCATAGATGACAGCATAAACTTCAATCCTCAAGCATGCCTTCATAGACAACAAACTTCAATCCTGAAGCATGCGTTCATAGACGACAACTGAAAACTTCACTCCTCAAGCATGCGTTCATAGACAACAACATAAACTTCATAACTCAAGCATGCGCTCATAGACCACAACATAAACTTGAATCCTCAAGCATGTGTTCATAGACAACAGAAACTTCAAACCTCAAGCATGCGTTCATAGATGACAACATAAACTTCAATCCTCAAGCATGCGTTCATAGATGACAACATAAACTTCAACCTCACCGTCAGGCACCGACTCGGCCCAGCGGGGGTCGGAGGCGGGGTAGTCGTCCAGCAGGTCCAGGTTGATGCGGGTCACCATGGCGTCCAGCTCGCCTCCTTCGCAGCCGGCGGGGAAAAGCTCATCGGTGAGCGTCTGAGCACCCAGAAGATCGTTGCTGAGGACGAAGACCACGTGGTCATTACCCTTGAGCTACATGACCAAACATTACAGCAACAAGTTAGTTTGGTACCGGCAGAACTGCAGGAAGGCTGCCTTCAGGAGCTTGGGTTTGTCCTCCTGAGCTACAAGTTCGGCTCGACCGTGCTGCTCCATCATGGACACCTTTAGCAGAACAACAATCAGCACTCGTCACTCTGCAGAAGACCTCATTTTGGCGCTCTACCTCCGGCGCCGCCGCCAGAGACGAGCACAGGGAGTCTTCCACGGTCTCCGGCAGGATGGAGGCGCTCTCCCGGGCCACCACCGCCACCAGGCCGCTGTTCTGGGAGAAGAAGACGGGCAGGTTGGCGCAGCAGCCGCCCCCGCGCACGCCGTCACCTGCGGGGACACCACAAGGTCACGTCCGAGGTCACGGTGGGCTCTGGAGCGCGAGGAGCCCACCGGGTGAGTTGAAAGGGATCCTCTCGTCAGGAAGACCCCCTCGGCTGCTTCCTGTGGAGCAGGCGAAGACCAGCTCCTCGTTGTAGAGGAAGGCGGTGAGGCCGGGGGACGGCGGCAGCAAGAGACGCGTGGCGTGCAGCTCGGCTTCGCTCTGGCAAAACACCGTGGATACTCATCAGTGCCGTCGCTATGGCGACCGGAAGCCCAATGGGAGCTGACCTGGAAGGGGGGGTTGTATTTGGTGACCTCCACAGTGAACGAGTTGGAAATGGCGGTGCCCAAGTCCTGCAAGGTGACCAGGCAGAAGTAGACGAGGCAGGGGGTGTCGGCCGGGTGCCAGGCGGCCACCAGGAGCACCAAGCCGGCCCTGGAAGCACAGCAGGCGGCTCGGTTTGGACTCCACATGCCTAAAAGTGCAGCTAAAAGAAGACAACCACTCACTGGCTGAGCTTCAAGTCCAAAAAGCTCACGTTGATGCCGTCACGCATCTCCTCGTAGTTGCTCTCCGAGCCCTGGTGGAGGAAACGCGGCGGCACAAACATCAGAAAATTTCATAAAAACATTGAGCCTTTCAAATAATGCTAACATTTTATACTGTTACATGAGCTCAATATGTACGTTTTAACCTGAAAGGATTACTGTGCTGACATTAGCGTGCTAAAATGTACATGCACACTAAAAACTAAAAAAAACAGTTTGCATACTTCCCAAAAGGCATCATGTAATAAAATTCATAATTAATAGGGTTAAAACATTAAAAAATGTCATAAAAATTGTGGGGTTAAAAAATAATGTGGGAATTAAGGAACCTGAAAATATAGTCCATTTATTTTAATGGGAATTTCCTAAAGTTTTTTTTTTTTTTAATTAAACTCACAAAAAATTGGTAGTTTTAAATGTGTTAAGAGTTCGTATTGTTTGTGGAGTTAGAAAATGTGGGAATTGAGGAACTTGAAAAGATTGTCTATTTGTTTCCATCCATCCATCATCCTCCGCTTATCCGAGGTCGGGTCGCGGGGTCAACAGCCTAAGCAGGGAAGCCCAGATATCCCTCTCCCCAGCCACTTCGTCTAGCTCTTCCCGGGGGATCCCGAGGCGTTCCCAGGCCAGCCGGGAGACATAGTCTTCCCGACGTGTCCTTGGTCTTCCCCGTGGCCTCCTACCGGTTGGACGTGCCCTAAACACCTCCCTAGGGAGGCGTTCGGGTGGCATCCTGACCAGATGCCCGAGCCACCTCATCTGGCTCCTCTCCATGTGAAGGAGCAGCGGCTTTACTTTGAGTTCCTCCCGGATGGCAGAGCTTCTCACCCTATCTCTAAGGGAGAGACCCGCCACCCGGCGGAGGAAACTCATTTTGGCCGCTTGTACCGTGATCTTATCCTTTCGGTCATGACCCAAAGCACATGACCATAGGTGAGGATGGGAACGTAGATCGACTGGTAAATTGAGAGCTTTGCCTTCCGGCTCAGCTCCTTCTTCACCACAACAGATCGATACAACGTCCGCATTACTGAAGACGCCGCACCGATCCGCCTGTCGATCTCACCATCCACTCTTCCCTCACTCGTGAACAAGACTCCTAGGTACTTGAACTCCTCCACTTGGGGCAGGGTCTCCTCCCCAACCCGGAGATGGCACTCCACCCTTTTCCGGGCGAGAACCATGGACTCGGACTTGGAGGTGCTGAATCTCATTCCGGTCGCTTCACACTCTGCTGCGAACCGATCCAGTGAGAGCTGAAGATCCTGGTCAGATGAAGCCATCAGGACTACATCATCTGCAAAAAGCAGAGACCTAATCCTGCGGCCACCAAACCGGAACCAGTTAAGGCGTTAAGGGTTTCCGGTTTGTCTATTTGTTTTAAAAGGGAATTTCCTGGAGTTTTTTTCCCGATTAAAATCAGAAAATTGGTAGCTTAATTGTCCAGAATGAGTGAAATGTGTTAATGGTTCACATCATTTGTGGAATTTTAAAAAGCCGGGAATTGAGGAACTTGAAAATATTGTTCATTTGTTTCAACGGGAATTTCCCGGAGTTTTTTTCATTAAACTCAGAAAATTGGTAGTTTGAATGTCCAGGATGTGTGAATGGTTTGTATCGTTTGCGGAGTTAGAAAATGTGGGAATTGAGAAACTTTAAAGGTTGTCCATTTATTTCAATGGGAATTTCCTGGAGTTTGTTTTTTAATAACCTCAGAAAATTGGTCGTTTAAATTACCAAGATGAATGAAATGTGGTAACGGGTCGTAATATTTGTGGAATTGAAAAATGTGGAAATTGTGGAACTTGCAAAGATAGTCCATTTGTTTTAGTGGGAATTTCCAGGACTTTTTTTTTAATTAAACTCAGAAAGTTGGTAGTGTGAATGTCCAGGATGAGTGAAATGTGTTAAGGGTTTGTATCGTTTGTGGAGTTAAAAAATGTGGGAATTGAGAAACTTGAAAAGATTATCCATTTATTTCAATGGGAATTTCCTGGAGGTTTTTTTTTTGTAATAAACTCAGAAAACTGGTAGTTTGAATGTCTAGAATGAGTGAAATGTGTTAAGGGTTCATATTGTTTGTGGGAATTGAGAAACTTCAAAAGAATGTCTATTTATTTCAATGGGAATTTCCTGGAGTTTTTTTTAATAATTAAATTCAGAAAATTGGTCGTTTAAATTTCCAGGATGAGTAAAATATGTCAATGGGTCGCATCATTTGTGGAAATGAAAAATGTGGGAATTGATGAACTTGAAAAATTCTCCATTTATTTTAAATAGGACTTTCCTGGAGTTTTTTTTTTTTATTAAACTCAGAAAATTGGTAGTTTAATCGCACAGAATGAGTGAAATGTTTTAATGGTTCGTATCGTTTGTGGAATTTAAAAAAGTCGGGAATTGAGGAACTTGAAAAGATTGTCCATTTATTTTAAATAGGACTTTCCTGGAGTTTTTTTCTTATTAGCTCATAAAACTGGTAGTTTGAATGTCCGGAATGAGTGAAATGTGTCAAGGGATTGTATCGTTTGTGCAATAAATTAAAAAAAAAATCAGGAAATGAGGAACTTGAAAAGATTGTCCATTTATGTGAATAGTAATTTCCTGGAAATTTGGGTATTTCAGGAAAACTGGGATTTTTTTGGACTACGGAAAATAGCACAAATACACCTGAATGAACAGAATTTTTAGGGGAAAATTTTTTTACTTTTGTGGCAGGCAGGACATTAGCTACTTAGCGCTATTGATTGATACTTTTATCAGTAAATTGCACAGTTCAGTACATATTCCGTACAATTGACCACTAAATGGTAACACCCCAATAAGTTTTTCAACTTGTTTAAGTCAGGGTCCACGTTAATCAATTCATGGTAGACGTGTGTAAGCCACAAGCCAGTGGTTCATGGAGAAGATGAAAATGGTGATTAATTAACCTCTTAAGGTTTGTTTACATGCTTTTTTTTTATTTCTCCTTGCTATTTGGGCTTATTGGACCCTAATTAGAATAAAAACTAAGAATCATCTTTTGATATGATGCACTTAGTCCATAAGTACACAAACGTGTACTTCATGTTTAGTGACATGCTAATTCTTATTTTTACACCTTTCCATTGTATGTTATACTCTTCTGACACCACCAGATGGCGGTATGAGTGTACACATAAGTGGCCATAAGACCCCAATTCAGTAGTGTACACCATTTTGGAAATAAGAGCTAAAACGCCACTAAGTGTTTAGTTTACACACAAATACTAAGAAAGTGGACTTTTCCAGCTGAGTGGACAAAAGGCTTCTGATTGGCTGGTCGACTGACCCAGATGGCGTCGGCGACGCTCTCGGTCAGAGCTCGCTGGGCGTCCCAGCTGATGGTCTGCTGCTCCGAGCTCACGTCCACTTCCCACTTGCTTAGGCGGGAACCGGTCAGCGTGTAGAGGCTGCTGGCTCCGCCCACCCACAGCACGCTGTGAAGCTGAAACAACAACAACAAGAACAGCTGTTACGTTCTGGAGGCCATCGTGCGCTTGGAGAAGAACGTGGGACTCACGGCGTCGTTGGCGGGCGGCGACAGGATGCCAAACAGGCTGGACACCCGGCGTCCGATGCCTGACAACACGCCCTGGCCCTGATGCAGCGCTCGGTGCTGCGGCCTTCCGGAAGCGTCCGCGCTGACTCTCAGGAGACGGTTGGTAATCGAGGATGCGACAAAGCTGCCGCCCTGAGGGAGGAAGACCAGCAGCTCACAAGCGGACCTTCTGACTTGTCGATGCAATAAGAAGCTTCAAGGTCACACGGCCTGGTTTCACTTCTATTAAGGGGGCCCTGCCACCCCGTCTCATGATGCCTGCTGTCTCTCCAACCACAGCTAACAGTTAGGAGCCTCCCCACCACTAGTTGGCGTGGTGAATGTCACACAATCTCGGCGTTAAAGGCCTACTGAAAGCCACTACTAGCGACCACGCAGTCTGATAGTTTATATATCAATGATGAAATATTAACATTGCAACACATGCCAATACGGCCTTTTTAGTTTACTAAATTGCAATTTTAAATTTCCCGCCAAGTGTCGTGTTGAAAACGTCGGTATGATGACACGTTTGATGACGCGCGCGTTTGACGTCACCGGTTTTAGCAGACATTTTTTTCCGGCCCGATCCAAGCTACAAGTAGTCTGCTTTAATCGACTTCTGTGTTGCTGAATCTTTTGCAATTTGTTCAATTAATAATGGAGAAGTGAAGTGAAGTGAAGTGAATTATATTTATATAGCGCTTTTTCTCTAGTGACTCAAGTAGAAAGATGGAGGTGGGAAGCTTTTAGCCACACAAACACAGCCGGTGGTTCCTTGTTTAAAATCCCCGAAGATGAAGCTTTACTATGGATCAGAGCGGTCAAGCGAACATGGATCCCGACTATTTATCTCATATTTTATCTTTAATTATAATTATTATTTATTATATCTTACTATTTACTTTTTACTTTTATTTAAATTGATCTCAACTCTGTACACTGCTGCTGGAATTTTAATTTTCCTGAAGGGAACTCTCCTGAAGGAATCAATAAAGTACTATCTATCTATCTACATGTCAACCGGCAGTTTTCGGTGAGAACATTTTGGTAATAAGTCGCCTCTTACCGGAGACATCAGCGGAGCTGCAGCTTCGTGACTTCCCTCAGAGACTCTGGCGTCAACACACCCGTGGCCACACCACTCCGACATTCAGGTACCATTTAATCTCACTAAAACACTAGCGACACAATAGGCAGATAAGGGATTTTCCAGAATTCTCCTAGTAAATGTGTTTAATAACACCTGAATCGCTCTCACTGCAATCGCCCTTTTTTTTTTTCTTCTAGTCCTTCACTCTAAATTTCCTCATCCACGAATCTTTCATCCTCGCTCAAATTAATGGGGAAATTGTTGCATTCTCGGTCCGAATAGCTCTAGCTGCTGCTGGCTATGATTGTAAACCAATGGTTTCCAAACTTTTGCAGGCTGGCGCCCCCTTGGCTCCCCAGTGAATTCCTAGCGCCCCCCCCCCCAGACACATATGGAAACAAACACCTCTTTCTTGCTATTTGGTATGCTGCAATTTGAAAAGAGAAAGGTTAAACACAAATGTGTATTTCACAAATAAAACCCAATTTAGTAAACCAATTTATTTTTTAGCAGTTTTAACTGTTTCAGCAACATAGAATGGTAAATACCACCCTAACCAGCTCAACACAAGACAACACGGCGCGTTCTGGCGAGTCCCCAATTTCATGTTGACTTGAACTCAAGATGATGTTGACCGACAGAATGCGGTTTTTATTATAAGATAAAATTCTGAACATTACAAGCTTGAAATTACAAACCCGAGCTTTTGCTTTTGTAGTCTATGCTGTCGGATCTGACTGGGCCAGAGCGGCGTGTGGTAACCGGACCCTGATGCGTCGTCCACTGACTCGTCCTGCTGCATGTGTTGTGTACAAATCGTCAAACGTTCGAACTTCTGACTTCGACTTCGGACTGCCGCCCCCCTACCGCCCCCTTCTTCCTCACCGCCCCCCCCAGATCTTTCCACCGCCCCCAGGGGGGCGGTATCGCCCACTTTGGGAACCACTGTTGTAAACAATGTTCAGATGTGAGGAGCTCCACAACCCGTGACGTCACGCGCACATCGTCTGCTATTTCCGGTACAGGCAAGGCTTTTTTATTAGCGACCAAAAGTTGCGAACTTTATCGTCGATGTTCGCTACTAAATCCTTTCAGCAAAAATATGGCAATATCGCGAAATGATCGAGTATGACACATAGAATGGACCTGCTATCCCCGTTTAAAGGGGAACATTATCAGCAGACCTATGTAAGCGTCAATATATACCTTGATGGTGCAGAAAAAAGACCATCTATTTTTTTAACCGATTTCCGAACTCTAAATGGGTGAATTTTGGCGAGTTAAACGCCTTTCTGTTTATCGCGCTGGAGGCGATGACGTCAGAATGTGACGTCGCCGAGGTAACACAGCCGCCATTTTCATTTTCAACATATTGTAAACATTGGGTCTCAGCTCTGTTATTTTCCGTTTTTTTTACTATTTTTTGGAACCTTGGAGACATCATGCCTCGACGGTGTGTTGTCGGAGGGTGTAACAACACTAACAGGGAGGGATTAAAGTTGCACCACTGGCCCGAAGATGCCAAAGTGTCTGCCACCAGACCCCCATTGAATGTACCAAAGTGTCTCCACATTTGACCGGCGATGACAGACATGGCACAGAGATGTATGGATAACCTGCAGATGCATTTGCAACGATAGTCAACGAAATCACAAAGGTGAGTTTTGTTGATGTTGACTGCCAGCTAATCGATGCTAACATGCTACGCTAATCGATGCTAACATGCTATTTACCGGCGGTGCTAAAGCAGACATGGCACAGAGATGTATGGATAACCTGTAGATGCATTTGCAACTATATTACGTTTCCTTCCACCCACATTCAATGCGAAACAAACACTTACCAATCGACGGATTTAAGTTGCTCCAGTGTCGAAAGATGCGAAAGTCCTGATCGTTTGGTCCGCACATTTTACCGGCGATGCTAACGCAACTATTCGGCCATGCTATGGCTATGAATAGCGTCAATAGCTATTCGCTCAATATTTTCAGTTTCTTCTTCAATATTTTCATACTCCAACCATCTGTTTCAATACATGCGTAATCTGTTGAGTAGCTTAAGTCGCTGAAATTCGAGTTTGAATCCGAGCTAATGTCGCTAGATCTTGCTGTGGTATTCCCATTGTTTGTTTACATTGGCAGCACTGTGTGACGTCACAGGGAAATGGCCAGTGTCTTCGCAGAGAGCCGAAAATAAGGCACTTTAAAGCTTCATTTAGGGATATTCCGAGACCGGTAAAATTTTGAAAAAAACGTCAAAAAATACAACAAGCCACTGGGAACTGATTTTTATTGTTTTTAACCCTTTTGAAATTGTGATAACGTTCCCCTTTAAATAAGAAAATCTCATTTCAGTAGGCCTTTAACGCACTCTTTGTGTCTTTTGACGCGTTGAAATCGGAAAGGACGCTAAATTTAGGGCTGGGCAATATGGCCCTTTTTTAATATCTCAATATTTTTAGGCCACGATACACCATATGTATCTGGATATTTTGCCTTAGCCTTGAATGAAAACTTGATACATATAATCACAGCAGTATGATGATTCTATTTGTCTACATTAAAAAATTATTCTTCATACTGCAGTAATATATGCTACTTTTACATTTTCATGCAGAGAGGGAAATAACAACTAAGTCAATTTAGCAAAAGAGTATTTAACAGTTTATTTATTTAACTGTGTTGGATCCGCTTTGGACTGGACTCTCGCGACTGTGTTGGATCCATTATGGATTGAACTTTCACAGTATCATGTTAGACCCGCTCGACATCCATTGCTTTCCTCCTCTCCAAGGTTCTCATAGTCATCATTGTCACCGACGTCCCACTGGGTGTGAGTTTTCCTTGCCCTTATGTGGGCCTACCGAGGATGTCGTAGTGGTTTGTGCAGCCCTTTGAGACACTAGTGATTTAGGGCTATATAAGTAAACATTGATTGATTGATTGAGTTATTAAGCAGTGGCATAAACATTCATGTCATTTCCAAAACAGAAAGTGCAAGAGATCTACAAAGCAGAGAGGAAGCAAGACCTGACCCCCCCCCCCTCCAGGCACCTTTTCTTTGAACTGACTTGTAACCAAAGGCGACGGCTGTTTATGACCCCCTTTCCTTTAGAAACAGCTGTTGCCATGTAATCAGGGAAAGTCCAAATAAAAGAGGAGGCGTGCGACCTTTCGGAAGACTCTACAAAGAGTACAGCCCAGACGTTTCTCCTCATTGAGCTAAATTGAATTCTGTCCCTGTTTAATTCCTTGCTTCTTGTCTGTCTAAAAGATGTCATCAGTGTTTCAACCTGACAATGCGTACCAGAAATATCGGAATATGGTACCGGTTTCAGGTGAATCAGTACCCACCACGACGGACCCTCATGCTGGTTTTAAAACATGCATCTTACTGGTTATAAAAGATAGAAGTTGTAGACACTCACTGCGATCGCCACCACGAAGGAGCACAGGTCTCCCAGGTCCAGGTCGCTCTCCGAGTAGTTTCCCTCCTGAGACAAGCTGGGCCACAAACGCGCCGTTCCCTCGGCCGCCACGGCCAGGACGGAGATGGCCTGGACCGCCGCCGTCTCCAGAGGGGCGACAGACGCCACGGCCACGAGGTCCGCCGTGTAGCCGTACCCGCTGTTGGGCAGCTGGAGCTCCTTGCACACGCACAGCTGCAAGCAGACAACGCTGTGCCGTCACGTGCCACATCACACCCGAGACGTGAGACGGGATCAAAGTGCACCTTGGCCACGGCGGTCTGGCAGATCTTCCAGATGACCACTCGTTCCCCGCAGACCATCCAGGCCCAGCCGCTGTCGCCGACCTTCACGGAGATGGGCTCCTCGGCTGCAGAACCACGACAAAGACGTTGGCGAGCGGGCGCCACAAAAACAAGCGGGGGGGCGACGGTGGCACTTTACCGTTGACCGAAGTCAGCGCCTCCATCACCTTGACGGGCAGCGAGGAGCCGAACGTTTGCACGTCATAGTTGAGGCAGTCCGAGGGGGCGTGGCTCTGCTCGCGACCAGGCGTCGCCCTGACAACACACCTTGATGTCAGGAAAAAGTGCGGCCGCAGCTAATATTTTAACGGCACACTTTAAAAATACAACTACGATAACACATTTAAAAGTGGAAATAAAGAGCAAAAAGGTGAAATGGAACTAATAACTCTTCAGAACTTGTAATTTCTCCAACAAACAAACGTTGGGCAAAAGTGTGGCCACAGCTAATATTTGAATGACACATTTTAAAAACACTACTACAATAACATTTAAAAGTGGAAATACAGAGCAAAAAGGAGAAAAAGTAACAAATAACTCTTCACATTTGCAATTTCTCCAATAAACAAACGTTAGGGAAAAGTGTGGCCGCAGTTAATATTTTGAACGACACATTTTAAAAATACTACTACAATAACACATTTAACAGTGGATTTAAAGAGCAAAAAGGTGAAATGTGCTTAATAACTCTTTAAAACTTGTAATTTCTCCAACAAACAAGTAAAAGTGCGGCCACAGCTAATATTTGAATGACACATTTGAAAAACACTACTACAATAACACATTTAAAAGTGGAAATGAAGAGCAAATAGGTGAAATGGAACTAATAACTCTTCAGAACTTGTAATTTCTCCAAACAAACGTTGGGCAAAAGTGTGGCCACAGCTAATATTTGAATGACACATTTTAAAAACACTACTACAATAACATTTAAAAGTGGAAATAAAGAGCAAAAAGGTGAAATGTGATTAATAACTCTTTAAAACTTGTAATTTCTCCAACAAACAAGTAAAAGTGCGGCCACAGCTAATATTTGAACGGCACATTTTAAAAATACTACTACAATAACATTTAAAAGTGGAATTAAAGAGCAAAAAGGGAAAATGGAACTAATAACTCTTCAGAACTTGTAATTTCTCCAACAAACAAACAAACATCAGGCAAAAGTGCAGCCACAGCTAATATTTGAACGGCACATTTTAAAAATACTACTACAATAACACATTTAAAAGTGGAATTAAAGAGCAAATAGGTGAAATGGAACTAGTAACTCTTCAGAACTTGTAATTTCTCCTACAAACAAACATTTGGGAAAAGTGCGGCCACAGGTAATATTTGAACGGCACGTTTTAAAAACACTACTAAAATAACACATTTAAAAGTGGAAATAAAGAGCATAAAGGAGAAATGTAACTAATAACTCTTCAAAACTTGCAATTTCTCCAACAAACAAATGTTAGGCAAATGTGCAGCTGGAGCTAATATTTTAAGGCACATTTTAAAAATACTACTACAATAACACATTTAAAAGTGGAAATAAAGAACAAAAAGGTGAAATGTGATTAATAACTCTTTAAAACTTGTAATTTCTCCAACAAACAAACGTTAGGCAAAAGTGCCGCCACAGATAATATTTGAACGGCACATTTTAAAAATACTACTACAATAACACATTTAAAAGTGGATTTAAAGAGCAAAAAAGTGAAATGCAATTAATAACTCTTTAAAACTTGTAATTTCTCCAACAAACAAACGTTAGGCAAAAGTGCGGCCAAAGCTAATATTTGAACGGCACAATTTAAAAATACTACTACAATAACACTTTTAAAAGTGGATTTTAACAGCAAAAAGGTGAAATGTAACGAATAACTCTTCAAAACTTGTAATTTCTCCAACAAACAAACATCAGGCAAAAGTGCAGCCACAGCTAATATTTGAACGGCACATTTTAAAAATACTACTACAATAACACATTTAAAAGTGGAATTAAAGAGCAAGTAGGTGAAATGGAACTAATAACTCTTCAGAACTTGTAATTTCTCCAACAAACAAACATTTGGGAAAAGTGCCGCCACAGGTAATATTTGAACGGCACATTTTAAAAACACTACTAAAATAACACATTTAAAAGTGGAAATAAAGAGCAAAAAGGGAAAACGGAACTAATAACTCTTCAGAACTTGTAATTTCTCCAACAAACGTTAGGCAAAAGTGCGGCCACAGCTAATATTTGAACAACACATTTTAAAAACAATACTACAATAACATTTAAGTGTAAATAAAGAGCAAAAAAGTGAAATGTAATTAATACATTTTTAAAACTAATAATTTCTCCAACAAACAAACGTTAGCAAAAGTGCGGCCACAGCTAATATCTTAAGGCACATTTTAAAAATACTACTACAATAACACATTTAAAAGTGGAATTAAAAAGCAAAAAGGTGAAATGTAAGTACTAAATAAATACAGCGTTTTAAAAGCATATACAATCAGTGTAAAGATATAAGTATGTGGTTAAAAGAACTTGACAGGACTAGACACTCAAAATGCAGGACTTAGAACTTGACTTGAGACTTTCCAGTCTTGACTCGGGACTTGGGGGCAAAGACTGACTTAGTCCCACCTCTGCTTATTATACTAATTCCCGGGGGTAACGGATGTGGGCGTGGCTTAGGACGGGTGACGGGTTCGAGTCCCCTACTCTAAACACTTGGTCACGTGACAACAACTGAGCGTGTGCCCTAGATTAGTGTTTTTCAATCTTTTATGAGCCGGGGCACATTTTTTGTGTTGAAAAAATGCGTAGGCACACCACCAGCAGAAATCATTAAAAAACGAAACTCAGTTGACAGTAAAAAGTCGTTGTCGCAATTGTTGGATATGAATTAAAGCATAACCAAGCATGCATGACTATAGCTCTTGTCTCAAAGTAGGTGTACTGTCACCACCTGTCACATCACACCCTGACTTATTTGGAGTTTTGTGCTGTTTTCCTATGTGTAGTGTTTCACTTCTTGTCTTGCGCTCTTATTTTGGTGGCTTTTTCTCGTTTTTTGGTATTCTCCTGTAGCAGTTTCATGTCTTCCTTTGAGCGATATTTCCCACATCTACTTTGTTTTAGCAATCAAGAATGTTTCAGTTGTTTTTATCATTTTTTTGTGGGGACATTGTTGATTGTCATGTCATGTCTTTGCTCCCCAGTAAGTCTTTGGGTCGTCCAGCATTGTGTTTTTGTTTACTTTGTAACCAGTTCAGTTGTAGTTTTGTCCTGCATAGCCTTCCCTAAGCTTCAATGCCTTTTCTTAGAGGCACTCACCTTTTGTTTATATTTTTGATTTAAGCATTAGACGACTTTTTACCTGCACACTGCCTCCCGCTGTTTCCGATGTCTACAAAGCAATTAGCTACCGGCTGCCACCTAGTGATATAGAAGTGTATTACACGGTTACTCTGACCCGACACTCAACAACACATCATTTACAGACTATACTTACTGGTTTGCAAAAAAATATTTTTAACCCAAATAGGTAAATTTACATAATCTCTCACGGCACACCAGAATCTTCCTCGCGGCACAGTGGTTGAGAAACATTGCCCTAGACCAGGGGTAGGGAACCTATGGCTCTAGAGCCAGATGTGGCTCTTTTGATGACTGCATCTGGCTCTCGGATAAATCTGAGCTGACATTCCTTAACACGATAAATAATGAACAATTCCACTTGTAATCACAGTGTTAAAAATAACGTTCAAAATATAAAACATTATCATGCTTTTTTATATTCAAGAAGTTGCGTTAATGGTAAGTAGTAATTTATTTATTATTGGTTAGTCTGGGGCTTGCCCTCCTGCGGGTTCTTCAGACCACCAAGCACCGACATGAGAGCCCTTTTCAAGGTTACATTATTGTTTTATTTTTCAATAAGTCTCTCAGTTCCTTTCCAGCAATTGTATTTTTCTCTCTCGCTCGCGCTGTGGCTCCAGCCTCCACCCCGTCTCTCCTCCTGGCTGCTGCTTATAACAGAGCGACAGGTGATTAGATAACAAGGCCCAGGTGGGCCGTCTACGCACCTGTCGCTGATTTCGAGGCCGGTCCTGGGACACCCAAGTTTGCTGCAGGCCCACAGGCCACGCCCCCACCACAGTTAGCTTCAGAATAACACTTTTATTACAAAGAATAAGAGACCTATTATACTCTAGAAATGTTGGTCTTACTTAAAAATGCACACGTTTAGTTGTGTTCAGTGTTATAAAAATATTATATGGCTCTTACGGGAATACATTTTAAAATATTTGACTTTCATGGGTCTCTCAGCCAAAAAGGTTCCCGACCCCTGCCCTAGACTTAACTTTTCGACTCGGACAAGTCGGAGAGTATTTTATTGACGGGTAATATTCATAAATAATTGAAATAAAGTGTTAGGGTTGCAGCCAGGGTGTTTAAAGAGTGTTTACCTGGCGGACAGAGGCGTGCGTCGCGGGGTGAGAAGCAGGCTGCTGGACGCTCTCCTGGCGGGGGTTCTGTTCTGCTGCCGGCGGGCCGAGCTCGGGGCTGTGCGCGGGGAGAACATCGCTGCCCTGGCGGCCTTCTGGCTCAACAATGGAGGGAACAAACCACCTTTTTCTTGAACGAATTGTCGTCTCGTCCTTTCGCGCCGACACTTTTCTCCGGCAGCGCGGGGAAGTCGCTTGCTAATGACGTCACCCACAGTTTGCGGCTTTAAGATTTTTATTTATTGTATTTATTTTTTTACCAAACTTTATTTTATTTTACACAGATAGTTTATCAAATCTGAAAATAAAAACATGTATTTTATACATTTTAAAAATAAGTACTCACAAATTAGTTTTGCGAGAAACAGAACGAAAAAAAAAACGGAAACGTGTGAAACAAAAAGAAAATAAAAGCATCGCTTTTTACACAATACTTGTTATTTTTTCATCGATGTTAATCGTTTTTATAATGTATTTTAGAAGGTGACCCTTTTCTTTACATTATTAGTGATTTATATGTACTTTTTTAATTTCAGAAATGTTTGGTTTGCACATTACACTAGATTTATTTTTATAATGTATTTTATTTAGAAGGTGGGAAGTTTCAATGACCTTTTTCTTTCCAATATTAGTGATTTATATGTACTTTTTTTCTTTTACCAAACTTTATTTTATTTTACACAGATAGTTTATCAAATTTGAGAATAAAAACATGTATTTTATACATTTTAAAAATAAGTACACACAAATTAGATTTGCGAGAAACAGAACCAAAAAAAAAAAACGGAATCGTGTGAAACAAAAAGAAAATAAAAGCATGGCTTTACACAATACTTGTTATTTTTTCATCGATGTTAGTCGTTTTTATAATGTATTTTAGAAGGTGACCCTTTTCTTTACATTATTAGTGATTTATTTGTACTTTTTTAATTTTTTACCAAACTTTATTTTATTTTACACAGATAGTTTATCAAATCTTAAAATAAAATTATGTATTTTATACATTTTAACAATAAGTACACACAAATTAGTTTTGCGAGAAACAGAACGAAAAAAAAAAAACGGAAACGTGTGAAACAAAAAGAAAATAAAAGCATGGCTTTACACAATACTTGTTATTTTTTCATCGATGTTAATCGTTTTTATAATGTATTTTAGAAGGTGGGAAGTTTCCATGACCTTTTTCTTTCCAATATTAGTGATTTATATGTACTTTTTTTATTTTTTACCAAACTTTATTTTATTTTACACAGATAGTTTATCAAAACTGAAAATAAAAACATGTATTTTATACATTTTAAAAATAAGTACACACAAATTAGTTTTGCGAGAAACAGAACGAAAAATAAAACCGGAAACGTGTGAAACAAAAAGAAAATAAAAGCATCGCTTTTTACACAATACTTGTTATTTTTTCATCGATGTTAGTCGTTTTTATAATGTATTTTAGAAGGTGACCCTTTTCTTTACATTATTAGTGATTTATATGTACTTTTTTAATTTCAGAAATGTTTGGTTTGCACATTACACTAGATTTATTTTTATAGTGTATTTTATTTAGAAGGTGGGAAGTTTCCATGACCTTTTTCTTTCCAATATTAGTGATTTATATGTACTTTTTTTTATTTTTTACCAAACTTTATTTTATTTTACACAGATAGGTTATCAAATTTGAGAACAAAAACATGTATTTTATACATTTTAAAAATAAGTACACACAAATTAGATTTGCGAGAAACAGAACCAAAAAAAAAAACGGAATCGTGTGAAACAAAAAGAAAATAAAAGCATGGCTTTACACAATACTTGTTATTTTTTCATCGATGTTAGTCGTTTTTATAATGTATTTTAGAAGGTGACCCTTTTCTTTACATTATTAGTGATTTATTTGTACTTTTTTTATTTTTTAATTTTTTTACCAAACTTTATTTTATTTTACACAGATAGTTTATCAAATCTTAAAATAAAATTATGTATTTTATACATTTTAAAAATAAGTACACACAAATTAGTTTTGCGAGAAACAGAACGGAAAAAAAACCCCGGAAACGTGTGAAACAAAAAGAAAATAAAAGCATCGCTTTACACGATACTTGTCATTTTTTCATTGATGTTAATCGTTTTTATAATGTATTTTAGAAGGTGGGAAGTTTCCATGACCTTTTTCTTTTACATTATTAGTGATTTATATGTACTTTTTTAATTTCAGAAATGTTTGCTTTGCACATTACACTAGATTTGTTTTTATAATGTATTTTAGAAGGAGGAAAAATTTCATGACCTTTTTCTTTTCAATATTAGTGATTTATATGTAAAAAAAAAATTTTTTTTCCAGAAATGTTTGGTTTGCATGACATTACACTAGATTTTTTTAATAAATTATTTTAGAAGGTGGGATGTTTCCGTGACCTTTTTCTTTTCAATATTAGTGATTTATATGTACTTTTTTAATTTTCAGAAATGCTTGGTTTGCATGAAATTACACTAGATTTGTTTTGTAATGTATTTTATGTAGAAGGTGAGAAGTTTCCATGATTATTTTCCTTACATTAGTGATTAATATGTTGTTTTTTTTAATGTCAGATATGTTTGCTTTGCACATTACATTAGATTTATTATTATAATGTATTTTATTTAGAAGGTGGGAAGTTTCCATGACATTTTTCTTTCCAATATTAGTGATTTATATGTACTTTTTTTTTATTTCAGAAATGTTTGCTTTGCACATTACACTAGATTTGTTTTTATAATGTATTTTAAAAGGTGGAAAGTTTTCATGACCTTTTTCTTTTCAATATCAGTGATTTATATGTATTTTTTTTTTAAATTTTTCCAGAAATGTTTGGTTTGGTTTGCATGACATTACACTAGATTTTTTTAATAATTTATTTTAGAAGGTGGGAAGTTTCCATGACCTTTTTCTTTACATTATTAGTGAGTCAGATGTACTTATTTAAATTTCAGAAATGTTTGGTTTGCATGAAATTACACTAGATTTGTTTTATAATGTATTTTATTTAGAAGGTGAGAAGTTTCCATGATTATTTTCCTTACATTAGTGATTAATATGTATTTTTTTTTTATTTCAGATATGTTTGCTTTGCACATTACACTAGATTTGTTTTTATAATGCATTTTATTTAGAAGGTGGGAAGTTTCCATGACCTTTTTCTTTACATTATTAGTGATTTATATGTACTTTTTTTTCTTTTCAAAAATGTTTGCTTTGCACATTACACTAGATTTGTTTTTATAATGAATTTTAGAAGGTGGAAACATTTCATGACCTTTTTCTTTTCAATATTAGTGATTTATATGTAATTTTTTTTTTTCAGAAATGTTTGGTTTGGTTTGCATGACATTACACTAGATTTTTTAAATAATTTATTTTAGAAGGTGGGAAGTTTCCGTGACCTTTTTCTTTACAATATTAGTGATTTATATGTACTTTTTTAATTTTAGAAATGTTTGCTTTGCATGACATTACACTAGATTTGTAAATATGAAGTTTCCCTAGTAGACACAACAGCATTCTCCAAGTAAAAACACAACCATTCCTTCTTTGAATGAAAATAACATCTGCTCGCTTTAGAAATAAAAGTATATTTTTTAAAGTAAAAGTAGTTTCACAAAAATAGTCAAGTCAATAATTTATCCACAATACACACACACACAGACACTGGAATGGGGACCAAGTTGTTGTTCAGGACTTGTGGGGACCAGCCTTTCTACAGGTTGTGGAGGCATAAAAAAATGGTGTAAAATGTCCACTGCCCAGTTAGCTCATACACGTCTTTAAATCTCTGGATTGATGAAGTAATGTGCTGATCATACTTACTGGGGACCCTGGGGAAAAATAATTAATGTGGTTCATGGGGAACAAATTTTAAGAATTTTGCATGATTCACACAAATTTGTTCGTGACTACTGAGGACCTTAAAAAAAAAAATACAGCACTAGAGCTGTCCTCTTATCATTTAGGCATCTTCAGAATGGATCGGACTATCATTTGAAAAGGTTTCCCTTGAGGGTGTCACACCTATGGATCACATTTTGTTTTGTCATGTTATGTTTTTGATTTTGGACATTCAGTCACGTTTTGCACTTCCTGGTTTTGTTTGTTTCCATGCCAACGTATTAGTTCCGCCCCTGTCCTCAGTCCCGCACCTGTTCCTGATCATCACAGCCAGTATTTAAGTCATTTTCTTTCTGTTCATCATTCTGGGATCTTCTCACACATGCGCACGCACCCGACCCAGGCTGCACCTCCTTCATGTCCTTGTCCATAGTTCCATGCCGTGTAAGTTTTTGTATTTATGCCATTGTGCTAGTTTTGTTTATAGTTTATTATTATTCATAGCCAATTGTTGTTGTGCAAAGTCCTTTAGTTTATGTCCATCATTTCATGCCATCGAGCAGGTGTTTTTGTTTCACGTTTGTACTGTTTCTTCCTCCATTGTGAGCGCTTTTTGTTCTTTATTTGTTTATTAAATAAACAACAATGTACTTACATTCATGCCTGACTCGTCCCACATCATCCTTGCATCGAGGAAGCACAAACATCCACAGCCCAGGCCTGACAGAGGGGACCTGTTTTTTTTTTGTCCTCATACCGTCGGAGGTCCCCTAAAGGTGACTGTGTGAGCCAGGAGTCTCAAACTCAATTTACCTGGGGGCCACTGGATGCAGTAACTGGGTGCAAGAAAATATTTCTTTAAAAAATCTAACATGCACTTTTTAATGAATTCAACTTCTTTGAATGGCTTTCCCGCCCTAGCAACATCCTTGCCAATTCTCGCGATCTTTCCGGGAAACACACGAATATCAGTGCCTCTCCCGACAATCTCCGGGGGCAGTCATTCCCCCGGTTTTCTTCCGGACAACAACATAAAGGGCGTGGCGTGAAGGCACTGCCTTTAACGTCCTCTACAACCTGCCGCCTCGTCCACTTTTCCGTCACATATTGTATGAAGCTTCTGCAGATCCAAGGAAGTGACTGCAAGACATACTTGATCAACAACCATACAGGTCACACTGAGGGTGGCCTTATAAACAACTTTATCACTCTTACAAATATGCACCACACTGTGAACCCACACCAAACAAGAGTGACAAACACATTTTGGGAGAACATCCGCACCGCAACACAACATAAACACAACAGAACAAATACTCAGAATCCAATGCATCCCTAACTCTTCCGGGCTATAATCGGAGGAAAGGTAGGGCTGCATGGGATTCTGGGTATTTGTTCTGTTGTGTTTATGTTGTGTTATGGTGAGGATGTTCTCCCAAAATGTGTTTGTCATTCTTGTTTGGTGTGGTTTCACAGTGTGGCGTATATTTGTAACAGTGTTAAAGTTGTTTATACGGCCACCCTCAGTGTGACCTGTGTGGCTGTTCATCACATATGTCTTGCAGTCGCTTACTGCGTCTTTGGAAGCCAAATACAATATGTGGCTGGGCTGGGAAGCTGTTTGTACACGATGTAGATGACGGCAAAGGCAGTGCCTCCATGGTAGCCCCCAATATTGTTATTTCGGGTGAAATTCGAGAGAAGTATCACCCCCGGAGGGGCACTGAAGATTGGGAATCTCCCGGACAAATCGAGGGTATGCAAGCATGATGCTGTAAAGCGCCATGCATATAAAACTCGCGGGCCGCACCAACATTACATTTTCACATCAAGGTGCGGGCCACAAATGGACGTTTCGCGGGCTGCAAATGGCCCGCAGGCCGCGTGTTTGAGACCCCTGGTGTAAACAGGGCGATATCCCCATTAAGTAAGCATTGCCAGAGCACACACACACGCTATATAAAAAGTATAAAAGCCCTAGCTTTCTTCATTTACAATTTATAATAGTTCTGTAATAATATAATAAGATGTGCAGTACACAAAACATGACAAAAAGCTTGCCATAATATAAAGATTTACTTTGGAACCAATACCAGTCCGAAAGTTTTTACTTCCGGTTTAATTTTATTGTGACATTCGACACCGGAAGCGTGTGTCCGTTTCCACGCCAGCTTCACACGTCCAGTTCGGAGGAGGTGGGCGGTGGTGGTCGTCTTTTAGCGACATTACGACGCTCAGAAGGTTCGCCGAACACCTCCGGGAGAGGCTGTGGCCGAGAGGGAAGACATTTGACGTCGTCTCGTCGTCGCCAAGTCGGACATTTGCGGCTCGCCTGCCGACGAAGCGGATTAACGGAGCAGGTACGGAAGGTGGGAAGGAGGTGCGCGCGCCCACCTTCCGTCTTCCAACGTTTTATAAAACGTCAAATATCAACAGGACGCCGACGCAGGCGCGTTTGAAAGGTAAACGACACAAAATAATGTTTTATTCCAACAGCTGGGGTCGTGAGTAAAGTGTAGCGAAGTGAATAATTGATGTTGTTTCCACTGACATCTTCAACTGGTCACGTGACGGCGCTCAAAGCCTCTCGGCAGGGGGCGTGGCCCACCTGCCTGGTCGTGCGTGCGCATCATTAGCATGTTGTTATTAATGAGATGCTGGTATAAGCTCCGCCCTCCGCCTTTAGCATGTTGTTACTAATGAGATGCAGGTATAAGCCCCGCCCTCCACAATTACAATGTTATTATTAATAAGATACTGGCATAACCTCCGCCCTCCACTATTAGCATGTTATTATTAATGATATGCTAGTATAAACTCCGCCTTCCACCATTAGCATGTTGTTAATATTGAGATGCTGGTATAAGCCCCGCCCTCCAACATTAGCATGTTGTTTTTAATGAGATGCTGTTTTAAGCTCCGCCCTCCACCATTAGCATGTTGTTTTTAATGAGATGCTGGTATAAGCTCCGCCCTCCACCATTAGCATGTTGTTTTTAATGAGATGCTGTTTTAAGCTCCACCCTCCACCATTAAAATGTTATTAATGAAATGCTGGTAAAAGTTCCGCCCTCCACATTAACATATTATTAATGAGATACTGTTTTAAGCTCCGCCCTCCACTATTAGCATGTTATTATTAATGAGATGCTGTTCTAAGCTCCGCCCTCCACCATAAGCATGGTATTATTAATGAAATGCTGGTATAAGCCCCGCCCTCCAGCATTAGCATGTTGTTTTTAATGATATGCTGGTATAAGCTCCACCCTCCACCATTAGCATGTTGTTAATAATGAGATGCTGGTATAAGCTCCGCCCTCCACCATTATTATATTATTAATGAGATGCTGTCTTAAGCTCCGCCCTCCACCATTAGCATGTTATTATTAATGAGATGCTGGTATAAGCTCCGCCCCCACATTAGCATATTATTAATGGGATGCTGTTTTAAGCTCCGCCCTTCACCATTAGCATTTTATTATTAATGAGATGCTGTTTTAAGCTCCGCCCTCCACCATTAGCATGTTATTATTAATGAGATGCTGGTATAAGCTCCGCCCTCCGCCATTGGCATGTTGTTACTAATGAGATGCAGGTATAAGCCCCGCCCTCCACATTTAGAATGTTATTAAGATGCTGGTATAAGCTCCGCCCTCCACTATTAGCATGTTGTTATTATTAATGAGATGCTGTTTTAAGCTCCGCCCTCCACCATTAGCATGTTGTTTTTAATGAGATGCTGGTATAAGCTCCGCCTCCCCCGTGTGGCTGATGGATGACTAGAAATCATTTAGCGGAGGAGGCGGGACTTAATGCCTCTTCCTGTTGTTTTGTTCTTCAGCGACGGCGACCATGCTGACCAAGAAGGTGCGCTCCGAGTACATGAAGCGGTTCCGCGACCCCAAGTGGGAGACCTTCGCCAAATGCTACGAGGACTCGCTGAGGTACCGCCTGACCCGCCGCGTGATGGAACACTCCCACAAGTCCTGGTTCTGGGAGGGCTGGGACGGCGGCTCGGAGTCCAGCGGCCGGTCCACGCCCAGGCTGAGCTGCAACAAAGTGGCGCCGCTGCCCTCTTGCGACGGCGAGCAGCAGTCTGTCCCGCCCGGGTCCGCTCTCCACCCCGAGCGCCCGTTTGAGGTTGGCAAGGACACGGCGGTGGTTACGGAGGCGGCCGTTGTCGACGCTGCACCGGCAGCAGGTGAGAAGAATGTTGGGACTTTTTGTCCTCGTTTCCATGGTAACCACTGGCAGAAACTGTCAACAGGAAGTAACTTTCTTCTCTTAAAGTGGCGCCGACACAAAACGGCGGTAGCTCAGCAGAGGCGGAGCCTCCGCCGAACCCCGGCAACGCCTCAGATGACACCGACAACGGGCCGCTCCGCTCCACCTCGTCAGAGGGCGAGCCTGTCAACCCGGAGCCGAGGCGACGTCACCGGCGCCGCACCGACCTGGGACACCTGGACTGTTCCCGTGGCGACAAATCGCCGGCCGCACGCAGACCACAGCGAGCCAAGAGCCAGCCGCCCACCAGCTGCCCGGCTGCGGGACGACCAAACTGTACGGAGAGACGCCACAGGAAGACGCCCAATCACGTGAGAAGCTCGGCTAATGCTAAGGAAGTGACGGTGCGAGTGAAGGGGAGACAAACAGGAAGTGACATTGCGAGTAAATGGGCGACAAATAGGAAGTGACGGTGCGAGTGAAGGGGCGACAAACAGGAAGTGACATTGTGAGTAAATGGGCGACAAATAGGAAGTGATGTTACGAGTGAAGGGGTAACAAATAGGAAGTGATGTTGCGAGTGAAGGGGTGACAAACAGGAAGTGGTGTTGCGAGTGAAGGGGTGACAAACAGGAAGTGAGGTTGCGAGTGAAGGGGTGACAAATAGGAAGTGGTGTTACGAGTGAAGGAGTGACAAATAGGAAGTGGTGTTGCGAGTAAAGGGGTGACAAACAGGAAGTGACGTTAGGACGAAGGGGTGACAAATAGGAAGTGGTGTTGCGAGTGAAGGGGTGACAAACAGGAAGTGACGTTACGAGTGAAGGGGTGACAAACAGGAAGTGACGTTGCGAGTGAAGGGGTGACAAACAGGAAGTGATGTTACGAGTGAAGGGGTGACAAAGAGGAAGTGATGTTACGAGTGAAGGGGTGACAAACAGGAAGTGACGTTACGAGTGAATGGGCGACAAATAGGAAGTGGTGTTGCGAGTGAAGGGGTGACAAATAGGAAGTGGTGTTGCGAGTGAAGGGGTGACAAACAGGAAGTGAAGTTTTGAGTGAAGGGGTGACAAACAGGAAGTGACGTTACGAGTGAATGGGCGACAAATAGGAAGTGGTGTTGCGAGTGAAGGGGTGACAAATAGGAAGTGACGTTACGAGTGAAGGGGCGACAAATAGGAAGTGGTGTTGCGAGTGAAGGGGTGACAAACAGGAAGTGAGGTTGCGAGTGAAGGGGTGACAAATAGGAAGTGGTGTTACGAGTGAAGGAGTGACAAATAGGAAGTGGTGTTGCGAGTAAAGGGGTGACAAACAGGAAGTGACGTTAGGACGAAGGGGTGACAAATAGGAAGTGGTGTTGCGAGTGAAGGGGTGACAAACAGGAAGTGACGTTACGAGTGAAGGGGTGACAAACAGGAAGTGACGTTGCGAGTGAAGGGGTGACAAACAGGAAGTGATGTTACGAGTGAAGGGGTGACAAAGAGGAAGTGATGTTACGAGTGAAGGGGTGACAAACAGGAAGTGACGTTACGAGTGAATGGGCGACAAATAGGAAGTGGTGTTGCGAGTGAAGGGGTGACAAATAGGAAGTGGTGTTGCGAGTGAAGGGGTGACAAACAGGAAGTGAAGTTTTGAGTGAAGGGGTGACAAACAGGAAGTGACGTTACGAGTGAATGGGCGACAAATAGGAAGTGGTGTTGCGAGTGAAGGGGTGACAAATAGGAAGTGACGTTACGAGTGAAGGGGCGACAAACAGGAAGTGGTGTTGCGAGTGAAGGGGTGACAAACAGGAAGTGACGTTGCGAGTGAGTGGGTGACGAACAGGAAGTGAAGTTGCGAGGGAAGGAGAGACAAACAGGAAGTGACATTACAAGAGAAAAGGCGACCAACAGGAAGTGACGTTGCGAGTGAAGCGGTGACAAACAGGAAGTGATGTTGCGAGTGAAAGGGCAACAAACAGTGACATGGGTGAAGGGGTGGCAAACAGGAAGTGACGTTGCAAATGAAGGGGCAGAAAACAGGAAGTGGCATTGCGATTGAAGGGGCGGCAAACAGGAAGTGGCATTGCGAGTGAAGGGGCGGCAAACAGGAAGTGACATTGCGAGTGAAGTGGCGGCAAACAGGAAGTGACATTGCGAGTGAAGTGGCGGAAAACAGGAAGTGGCGTTGCGAGTGAAGGGGCGGCAAACAGGAAGTGACGTTGCGAGTGAAGGGGCGGGCGGCAAACAGGAAGGGATGTTGCGAGTGAAGGGGCGGCAAACAGGAAGTGACATTGCGAGTGAAGTGGCGGAAAACAGGAAGTGGCGTTGCGAGTGAAGGGGCGGCAAACAGGAAGTGACGTTGCGAGTGAAGGGGCGGGCGGCAAACAGGAAGGGATGTTGCGAGTGAAGGGGCGGCAAACAGGAAGTGGCATTGCGAGTGACGGGGCGGAAACAGGAAGTGGCATTGCGAGTGAAGGGGCGGAAACAGGAAGTGGCATTGCGAGTGAAGGGGCGGAAACAGGAAGTGGCATTGCGAGTGAAGGGGCGGCAAACAGGAAGTGACGCTGTGAAAGAAGGAGCGGCAAACAGGAAGTGGTGTTGCGGGTGAAGGGGTGACAAACAGGAAGTTGTGTTGGAAATGAAAGGGCAACGAACAGGAAGTGATGTTAAAAGTGAATGGCGGTAAACAGGAAGTGGAGGAAGCTAATGTGTAAGAAGTGAGTGACACTGCCCCCTGCTGGTCTGAAGTGTTTGCATGCAGTCCACAGGCAGCTTGTATGTAAGAGGAGTCCGCCATGAATAAATGAACGCTGACAGGTGTCTTCTTCCAGAGTCACATGTCCGACGCCTGCGTTCAGACACGCCCACCTGACCAGCGCAGCAGCACGGAGCGGCGGCGGGCGCGATCAGCTGACCTGGACAAGTTGAGGCGCTCCCAGGTGGCGGCGGTGGACGAGCGCTGGACCACAGAGTACATGCGCTGCTACTCTGCCCGCCTCAGGTAGACAGGAAGCGCCCACAGCCAGAAGCGGGACATCCTTCAAAGTAAAAGCACGCGTGTGGTTGCATCAAGACAGCAACAAAGTGCTTTCACCAGCACCAGAATATTTATTTGAGTTTGTGCAAACTATGCAAACTGAAACCTTTAAAAGTCCAACGTTTCACATTTGTAGTGACTTTGTATCTATTTTTATTTATTTATTCATCTTTTACTCTCCTTTGGAGAAATGACGAGAATGATGAAAGTTGATTGTTGTTAGCGGCTGTAAAAAATTCACCGTGAATGTTTGAAATATAAAAAATATCTAACCTTTGAATGTTGACAATCAATGTTTACATTTTACATGAATTAAAAGGAAATATTGCAATGTTTGAGTTTTGGAATATTTTCATTCCGAGTCACATTTAAGTCAGAAAAATAGAAGTTTAAAAGAAATAAATCTGTCGGTTTATTTTTTTAACAACAAACCTGACTTCAAAAATGACATCCTCAGCAAAAATGAGAATTTTATAATAATAAAAAAGGCACCTTTAAAAGTTCACCTTCAAAAAAAAAAAAAAAGATACAAAATAAAATGGGGGGAAAAAAAAAAGAAGCTCAAGGGAGTCCGGCCGCCAGGATGCTGCCGACCAGCGTGCGATCCTTCAGAGCGTTTTCCACGTCTTTCTCCTCCATCCTCAGGAACACCTGCACAGCACAGGAAGAGGAATTGAGGAGCGGCAAACAGGAAGTGACGTTGGAAGCTAAGGGGCAGCAAACAGGAAGTGACGTTGGAAGCAAAGCGGCGGAAAACAAGAACGTTGGAGGCGAGGGTGTGGGAAACAGGAAGTTCCGGTGAAAGCAAGCAGGCGGAAAACAGGAAGTGCCATTGAAAGCCAAGAAGCGGTAAACAGGAAGTCAAGTGGAAAGTGAAAGGGCGACAAACAGAAGGCTAAGAGGGGCAAACAGGAAGTGATGTCGGCAGCAAAGGGACAGCAAACAGGAAGTGGCGTTGAAAGCAAAGGGACGGCAATGAGTGACGGAGGCAAAGGGCAGTAAACGAAGTCAAATTGAAAGCGAAAGGGAACAGGAAGTGAAGTTGAAAGCTAAGGTGTGGCAAACAGGAAGTGATGTTGAGGAGCGACAAACAAGAAGGGATGTTGGCAGCAAAGAGACTGCAAACAGGAAGTGGCATTGAAAGCAAAGGGTCGGCAAACAGGAAGTGATGTTGGAAGCAAAGCGGCGGAAAAAAGGGAACCTTGGAGGCGAGGGTGTGGGAAACAGGAAGTTCCAGTGATAGCGAGCAGGAGGAAAACAGGAAGTGCAATTGAAAGCGAAGAAGCGGTAAACAGGAAGTCAAGTTGAAAGTGAAAGGGTGACAAACAGGAAGTGACAGGAGGCTAAGAGGGGCAAACAGGAAGTGATGTTGGCAGCAAAGGGGCGGTAAACAGGAAGTGACGGAGGCAAAGGGCAGCAAACAGGAAGTGAAATTGAAAGCGAAGGGAAACAGGAAGTGACGTTGAAAGCTAGGGTGTGGCAAACAGGAAGTGATGTTGAGGAGCGACAAACAAGAAGGGATGTTGGCAGCAAAAGGACGGCAAAACAGGAAGTGGCGTTGAAAGCAAAGGGTCGACAAACAGGAAGTGACGGAGGCGAAAGGCAGCAAACAGGAAGTGACAGAGGCATATGGGCTGCAAACAGGAAGTGACATTGAAAGCAAAGGAGCGGCAAACCGGAAGTGATGTTAAAAGCAAAGGGACGGCAAACAGGAAGTGACGGAGGCAAAGGGCAGAAAACAGGAAGTGACATTGAAAGCTAAGGTGTGGCAAACAGGAAGTGACTGAGGCATAGGACCAGCAAACAGGAAGTGATGTTGAGGAGCGACAAACAAGAAGGGATGTTGGCAGCAAAAGGACGGCAAACAGGAAGTGACGGAGGCGAAAGGCAGCAAACAGGAAGTAACGTTGAAAGCGAAGGTGTGGCAAACGGGAAGTGACGGAGGCATAGGGGCTGCAAACAGGAAGTGACATTGTAAACAAAAGAGCGGCAAACAGGAAGTGATGTGGAGGAGCGGCAAAAGGGAAGTGATGTTGAAAGCAAAGGGACGGCAAACAGGAAGTGCAGTTGAAAGCGAGGGGTCGGCAAACAGGAAGTGACGGAGGTGAAAGGCAGCAAACAAGAAGTAACGTTGAAAGCAAAGGTGTGGCAAACAGGAAGTGACGGAGGCATAGGAGCTGCAAACCGGAAGTGGCATTGAAAGCAAAGGAGCGGCAAACAGGAAGTGATGTGGAGGAGCGGCAAAAGGGAAGTGATGTTGAAAGCAAAGGGTCGGCAAACAGGAAGTGACGGAAGCAAAGGGCAGCAAACAGGAAGTTAAATTGAAAGCGAAGGGAAACAGGAAGTAACGTTGAAAGCTAAAGGTGTGGCAAACAGGAAGTGACTGAGGCGCAGGGGCAGCAAACAGGAAGTGATGTTGAGGAGCGGCAAACAAGAAGCGATGTTGGCAGCAAAAGGACGGCAAAACAGGAAGTGGCGTTGAAAGCAAAGGGTCGACAAACAGGAAGTGACGGAGGCGAAAGGCAGCAAACAGGAAGTAATGTTGAAAGCGAAGGTGTGGCAAACAGGAAGTGGCAATGAAAGCAAAGGGTCGGCAAACAGGAAGTGACTGAGGCATAGGGGCAGCAAACAGGAAGTGATGTTGAGGAGCGGCAAACAAGAAGCGATGTTGGCAGCAAAGGGACGGCAAACAGGAAGTGGCAATGAAAGCAAAGGGTCGGTAAACAGGAAGTGACAGAAAGCGAAAGGCAGCAAACAGGAAGTAACGTTGAAAGCGAAGGTGTGGCAAACAGGAAGTGGCAATGAAAGCAAAGGGTCGGCAAACAGGAAGTGACAGAAAGCGAAAGGCAGCAAACAGGAAGTGACGTTGAAAGCGAAGGTGTGGCAAACAAGAAGTGGCAATGAAAGAAAAGGGTCGGCAAACAGGAAGTGACGGTAAGCGAAAGGCAGCAAACAGGAAGTGACGTTGAACGCGAAGGTGTGGCAAACGGGAAGTGACAGAGGCATAGGGGCTGCAAACAGGAAGTGACATTGAAAGCAAAGGAGCGGCAAACCGGAAGTGTTGTTGGCAGCAAAGGGACGGCAAACAGGAAGTGGCGTTGAAAACAAAGGGTTGGCGAACATGAAGTGACTGAGGCGAAGGGCAGCAAAGAGGAACTGAATTTGAAAGCAAAGGAGCGGCAAACAGGAAGTGAAGTTGGCAGCTAAAGGGACGGCAAACAGGAAGTGTGAAGTGAAAGTGAAGGTTCATAAAGTTCTTGATGTACTTTAGTGAGTCGCGCTTCTTTGGCTTTCTTCAGAGCGAAGACTCCTCGACTCTCCAGCAGCGAGCAGAGCGACAAACACTCGGCCTGGTTGACTCCGCCCACCTGCCTCTGAGCGCACAGGCGGCTGTGGACCTCGTGGAGCTGGGGGTCAAACATCAGGTCTTAGAAGGCAGTCCTCCCAAGATGGCGGCGTGGGCTCACCTTGCCGAGCAGGACTTCCTTGCTCTTCCCGCCGCGTGCCAGCAGCAGCAGGCAGCACACCAGAAGTTTCTGCTGCAGAGGGAAGTTCTCGCCATCGGGGGCGCCGCCCTGAGACGCCATGCGGTCGCCGTACACTTCGGAGAGGACGCGCGCCACCTGAGGGACGCTGACGCGGCACGCCTCCTCTTTCTGCGGGCACGCCGTCTTCCTGCCGTCTGACTCCACCATCTCCACCGCTCTCCTGCACACGCCAGCGTCACATCTCCAGCACGCCGGCGAGGACGGCGAAGACTCACCTGCAGATGTCCAGAGCCTTCCTGGCGTCCCCCGACACGGCCGACACTTTGCGGGCGCAGAACTGCACGGCGGAGGCGTCCAGGATCCCGCCCGCCGACGCCTGGAGGACACGAGGATGCAGAAGGTTTGAAAAACAACAAAGAGGGCAAAGATGGCGAGCGTCTGCGGCGGCGAGCAAAGCACCTGCGCCAGGCGGTCCTGCACGATGGCGGTCAGCTCCTGGCGGCTGTATGGCGGGAAGTTGATCAGCCGGGGTCGACAGCGAGGGTGCGCCTGAAGTCTGGGCAGGATGCGCTCGGTCAAGTCCAGCGCGTTGGCGACCCCTGAGGGAGGACAAGGTCAGCGCCGCTCGCCAGGTGCGGGGAGGAAGATGGCGGCGGACTCACCGATGAGACAGAGGCGGGACTTGGGCAGGTGAGGCCACTCAAAGATGGTGTAAAGGACTTCCTGGGACTTGCTGTCCAGCTGGTCCATCTCGTCCAGAACCAGGAGCCTGTGGACCACACTTCAATGATACCATGCACGTACAGCACCTGTATCGCCCACACTGTTACTACATGCACAGAGGACTAGTATCACCCACACGATACCATGCACGTACAGCACCAGTATCACCCACACTGATACTAAACGCAGACAGAGGACGAGTATCAGCCACACGATACCATGCACGTACAGGACCAGTATCACCCACACCGATACTACATGCACACAGAGGACTAGTATCACCCACACGATACCATGCAAGTACAGCACCTGTATCGCCCACACTGATACTACACGCACAGAGGACTAGTATACCCCACACGATACCATGCACGTACAGCACCAGTATCGCCCGCACTGATACTACACGCACAAAGGACTAGTATCACCCACACGATACCATGCACGTACGGCACCTGTATCACCCAGACTGATACTAAACGCACACAGAGGACGAGTATAACCCACATGATACCATACACGTACAGCACCAGTATCACCCAGACTGATATTACATGCACATGCAGGACCCGTATCACCCACACTGATATTACATGCACATGCAGGACCAGTATTGCCCACACTGATACTACATGCACATGCAGCACCAGTATCAGCCACACTACTGCTACATACAGGACTGGTATCACCCACACGATACCATGTATGAACAGCACCGGTATCACCCACACGATACCATATACGTACAGCACCCGTATCAGCCCCTGACACTACATGCACATGCAGGACTAGTATCACCCACACAATACCATGCACATACAGCACCTGTATTGCCCACACTGATACTACACGCACACAGAGGACTAGTATCACCCACACGATACCATGCACGTACAGCACCAGAATCATCCAGACTGATATAACATGCACATACAGGACCGGTATCACCCGCACTGATAATACATGCACATGCAGGATCGGTATCACCCACACTCATATTACATGCACATACAGGACCGGTATCACCCACACTGATATTACATGCACATACAGGACCGGTATCACCCACACTGATATTACATGCACATGCAGGACCAGTATCGCCCACACTGATACTACATACACATGCAGCACCACTATCAGCCACACTAATACTAGATACAGGACTGGTATCACCCTCACAATACCATGCATGAACAGCACCGGTATCACCCACACGAATACGTGTACGGACAGCCCCTGACACTACATGCACATGCAGGACCAGTATCAGCCACACTAATACTACATACAGGACCAGTATCAGCCACAATGATACTACACGCACACAGAAGACTAGTATCACCCACACGATACCATGCACGTACAGCACCTGTATCGCCCACACTGATACTACACGCACAGAGGACTAGTATCACCCACACAATACCATGCACGTACAGCACCTGTATCACCCAGACTGATAGTACATGCACATACAGGACCGGTATCACCCACACGATACCATGCATGTACAGCACCAGTATCAGCCACACTGATACTACATGCATGTACAGCACCAGTATCAGCCACACTGATACCACATACAGGACCAGTATCAGCCACACTGATACTACATACAGGACCAGTATCAGCCACACTGATACTACATACAGGACCAGTATCAGCCACACTGATACTACATGCATGTACAGCACCAGTATCAGCCACACTAATACTACATACAGGACCAGTATCAGCCACACTGATACTACATACAGGACCAGTATCAGCCACACTGATACTACATACAGGACCAGTATCAGCCACACTGATACTACATGCATGTACAGCACCAGTATCAGCCACACTAATACTACATACAGGACCAGTATCAGCCACACTGATACTACATACAGGACCAGTATCAGCCACACTGATACTACATGCATGTACAGCACCAGTATCAGCCACACTAATACTACATACAGGACCAGTATCAGCCACACTGATACTACATACAGGACCAGTATCAGCCACACTGATACTACATACAGGACCAGTATCAGCCACACTGATACTACATGCATGTACAGCACCAGTATCAGCCACACTAATACTACATACAGGACCAGTATCAGCCACACTGATACTACATACAGGACCAGTATCAGCCACACTGATACTACATACAGGACCAGTATCAGCCACACTGATACTACATACAGGACCAGTATCAGCCACACTGATACTACATGCATGTACAGCACTGGTATTGTCCAGACTGATAGCAAGTGCACAAGTGTTGAAATTAAGTGGATGGACTTTGGGCACAACTTAAGTGTACTTAAGAGTGTGTGTGTGTGTGTTGAGCTCACACAGCAGGTCCAGGTGAGGTGAGGTGTGCCCGCAGAGTCGGGGGTCCTGCAGGTCCAGCAGGTCCAGCGGGAAGGTGCAGGTCCAGCATGTGTGCCAGCAGAGGGAAGATGGAGTGAGAAGTCCTCACACTCATACAGTTGATGATCACAGTCTGCACACTCTGCAACTCATCCTGGGGACACACACGCACACACAGTTTCATGTCTCTCTCTCACACACACACACACACAGACACACACTTCTTCATGCGCACACACACAGTTTCATGTCTCTCTCTCTCACACGTCTTCATGCACACAGTTTCATGTCTCTCTCTCTCTCTCACACACACACACACAGTTTCATGTCTATCTCTCTCTCTCTCTCTCTCTCACTCACACACATCCTGGGGACACACACACAGTTTCATGTCTCTCTCTCTCTCTCTCTCTCTCACACACACACACACACACACACACGTCTTCATGCACACACAGTTTCATGTCTCTCTCTCTCTCTCTCTCACACACACACACACACACACACACACACACACACAGTTTCATGTCTCTCTTTCTCACACACACACACATCTTCATGCACACACACAGTTTCATGTCTCTCTCTCTTTCTCTCTCACACACATGTCTTCATGCACACACACACACAGTTTCGTGTCTCTCTCTCTCACACACACACTCGTCTTCATGCACACACACACGGTTTCATGTCTCTCTCTCTCTCACATACACGTCTTCATGCACACAGTTTCATGTCTCTCTCACACAGACACACACACCTTCATGTCTCACTTGCAGACACACATCTTCACTTCACACACACCTTCATGTCTCACTCGCACACACACACACCTTCACATCAGAAGCGCGCACGCACACACACACAAACTTCACATCAGACTCGCACACACACACTTTCATGTCACACATGCACACACACCTTCAAGTCTAACACATGCCTTCACATCACAAGCACGCACACACACACACACACCTTCACGTCTCACACAAACCTTCACATCTCACACACCCTTCTACACACCCCTCCACGTCGCACACCAAACCTCTCTCTCTCTCTCACACACACACACGCACACGCGCACACCAGACCTCTCTCTCTCTCACACACACACACACCCCTCCATGTCGCACACCAGACCTCTCTCTCTCTCACACACACACATGCACACCCCTCCACGTCACACACCAGACCTCTCTCTCTCTCACACA
>NC_084611.1:90304856-90372356 GCF_033978795.1 Nerophis ophidion
GACTAGAGAGACGTTAGTGTTTTACAGTCAGGAGTGAAAGTGACGTCAAGAAGCTCCGACCATCTGGCACTTTAGTGTTTGTCGCCGCTTTTCTGCTCAGCGACCGACGTGTACAAACTCTTGCATAGCTAAACTAGTTGTGGCCTTGGTGGCGCACTCAACGTGGGACCAGACTTCTCTCAGTCCACTACCAGTCAGGACCCAGGACACCCTGTTATTTTGTGTCCCCTGAACGTCAGGACACCTGATACCTTGTGTCCTATAAACGTCAGGACACCTGATACCTTGTGTCCTATAAACGTCAGGACATACATTACCTGGTGTCTCCTAAACGTCAGGAGACCTGTTACCTTGTGACCCCTTAAACGTAAGGACACCCTAAACGTCAGGACACTTGTTACCTTATGTCCCCTTAATGTCAAGACAAATGCGGGACACGTATTACCATATGTCCCCTAAACGTCAGGACACACCATATGTCCCCTAAACGTCAGGACACACCATATGTCCCCTAAACGTCAGGACCCTTACTACCTTGTGTCCGCTAAACGTCAGGACACACAATGTGTCCCCTAAACGTCAGGACCCTTACTACCTTGTGGCCGCTAAACGTCAAGACACGCAATGTGTCCCCTAAACATCAGGGGACACACCATGTGTCCCCTAAATGTCATGCCACTTACTACCACGTGTCCCCTCAATGTCAGAACACACCATGTGTCCCCTAAACGTCAGGACACACCATGTGTCCCCTAAACGTCAGGACACACCATGTGTCCCCTAAATGTCATGACGCTTACTACCACGTGTCCCCTAAACGTCAGAACACACCATGTGTACCCTAAACGTCAGGACACACCATGTGTACCCTAAACGTCAGGACACACCATGCTTCCCCTAAACGTCAGGACACACCATGCGTCCCCTAAACGTCAGGACACACCATGCGTCCCCTAAACGTCAGGACACACCATGCGTCCCCTAAACGTCAGGACACACCATGTGTACCCTAAACGTCAGGACACACCATGTGTACCCTAAACGTCAGGACACACCATGTGTACCCTAAACGTCAGGACACACCATGTGTACACTAAACGTCAGGACACACCATGTGTACCCTAAACGTCAGGACACACCATGTGTACCCTAAACGTCAGGACACACCATGTGTACACTAAACGTCAGGACACACCATGTGTACCCTAAACGTCAGGACACAGCATGCGTCCCGAAACGTCAGGACACACCATGTGTCCCCTAAACGTCAGGACACACCATGCGTCCCCTAAACGTCATTACGCTTACTACCATGTATCCCCTAAACATCAGGACACACCATGTATCCCCTAAAAGTCAGGACACACCATGTGTCCCCTAAACGTTAGGACACACCATGTTTACCCTAAACGTCAGGACACACCATGTGTCCCCTAAACGTTAGGATACACCAGGTGTACCCTAAACGTCAGGAAACACCATGTGTCCCCTAAACGTTAGGATACACCATGTGTACCCTAAACGTCAGGACACACCATGCGCCCCGAAACGTCAGGACACACTATGTGTCCCCTAAACGTTAGGACACAACATGTGTACCCTAAACGTCAGGACACACCATGCGTCCCCTAAACGTCAGGACACACCATGCGTCCTCTAAACGTCAGGACACACCATGTGTCCTCTAAACGTCAGGACACACCATGTGTCCCCTAAACGTCAGGACACACCATGCGTCCCCTAAACGTCAGGACACACCATGTGTCCTCTAAACGTCAGGACACACCATGTGTCCTCTAAACGTCAGGACACACCATGTGTACCCTAAACGTCAGGACACACCATGTGTCCCCTAAACGTCAGGACCCTCACTACCTTGTGTCCCTTAAAAGGGTGTCCTGTGTCCCCACTAGCCGCTGTGCAACATTGCCCAAAGATGCAAACGTGAACACCCCCCACATTAAAAAAATAGAGGGGGGGGTGGGTCAAAGCAGGAAATCCCCCCCCCCCCCAGGAATGCAACGAAACTAACAAGCAGACGACGCGTCTGTCAGGAATCATGGTTAGTTACAAGGTTGGTTAAACTCCGCCCACTTTTGGCACATGGTGGTCCCAAGCGGTGGTGTAGTGGGACAGAAGCAGAGCAGGAAGCTGACATTCATGCGTGTGAGACGGCCACAAGCAAACTACACACCGACATGCAGCACAGGAAGAAAATATATGAAACTCGGACACTCTCTGGTCCTGATATGTGCCAGCGGGGGGGGGGACGTGGTGGTGGTCCTCACCCGCTGGCTAAAAAGTTCACTGTGGCCTCAAGAGTGGTTTTGTTGTCTCACCAAAGCTGCGTGGCGTCGTGTTGACTAGGCTGGTGTCGTGTGTGTGTGTGTGTGTGTGTGTGTGTGTGTGTGTGTACCCCTCCCCACCAGACCAGACGACCACTTGCCCGATGAGAGTTCAAGTCCTGAGCTGATTTGTGTTCACCTTCCCACAGGTGGTGCAGGGGGCGCTCCTCTCAACATGACTGAGGACACAAAGACACAAAAGTCACACACTGGTTGAAACTTACACTTAAAATGTTTTGTTTTAAGGGTTAATATTTTGTGTTGAAAATTATTATGGTTGTGAATTCATGTCATTTTTTTTTGTAAATAAGACACAGTTTGTTTACTATAAAAGGGGCAATTTATTTCCTTTGTTTCACCGCTATTCTCGCGAGATTTTGGTGTAGTATTAGGGGTTGCGAGATCTGCATTCGCCCAGACATGCAAGAGACTTTGAGCCATCAGCAGCAGCAGCAAAAACATTTGGTTGGCTGAACAAGTTGCACAAGACTGAAATATTTGCTGCCCAAGAACCTCTGAAGTGGTAGACGGCCACGAGTTTTCACGGCATAAACCCAAGTGAAGAGCCTGTCTTTAAGAAGCCGTGCCAGTGTTGTCATTTCGGAGCCACACTGATGATACACAACATGACTGAAGACACACACACTGATGATACACAACATGACTGAAGACACACACACTGATGATACACAACATGACTGAAGACACACACACACTGATGATACACAACATGACTGAAGACACACACACACTGATGATACACAACATGACTGAAGACACACACTGATGATACACAACATGACTGAAGACACACACACTGATGATACACAACATGACTGAAGACACACACACTGATGATACACAACATGACTGAAGACACACACACTGATGATACACAACATGACTGAAGACACACACACTGATGATACACAACATGACTGAAGACACACACTGATGATACACAACATGACTGAAGACACACACACTGATGATACACAACATGACTGAAGACACACACACTGATGATACACAACATGACTGAAGACACACACACTGATGATACACAACATGACTGAAGACACACACTGATGATACACAACACGACTGCAGACACACACACTGATGATACACAACATGACTGAAGACACACACACTGATGATACACAACATGACTGAAGACACACACACTGATGATACACAACATGACTGAAGACACAAACACTGATGATACACAACATGACTGAAGACACACACATTGATGATACACAACATGACTGAAGACACACACACGCACTGATGATACACAACATGACTAAAGACACACACACTGATAATACACAACATGACTGAAGACACACACACACACACTGATAATACACAACATGACTGAAGACACACACACACACACTGATAATACACAACATGACTGAAGACACACACACACACACTGATGATACACAACATGACTAAAGACACACACACTGATACACAACATGACTGAAGACACACACACACACACACACACTGATGATGATACACAACATGACTGAAGACACACACACACACACTGATGATACACAAAGTGACTGAAGACACACACACTGACGATACAAAACATGACTGAAGACACAAACACACACACTGATGATACACAACATGACTGAAGACCCACACACTGATGATACACAACATGACTGAAAAGACACACACACACAAACATTGATGGTACACAACATTACTGAAGACACACACACACACACACACACATTGATGATACACAACATGACTGAAGACACACACGCACACACACACTGATGATACACAACATGACTGAAGACACAAAGGTCCAAACCTGATGATACACAGCATGACTGGACACACAGTGATGATACACAACATGACTAAAGACACACACACACACTGATACACAACATGACTGAAGACACACACACATTGATGATACACAACATGACTGAAGACACACGCACACACACACACTGATGATACACAACATGACTGAATGATACACAACATGACTGAAGACACACACACACTGATGATACACAACATGGCTGAAGACAGACACACACACACACACACACACACACACACACACACACATTGATGATACACAACATGACTGAAGACACACACAAACTGATGATACACAACATGACTGAAGACACACACACACTGATGATACACAACATGACTGAAGACACACACAAACTGATGATACGCAACATGACTGAAGACACACACACACACTGATGATACACAACATGACTGAAGACACAAAAAAACAATTTAAATTGGTCCAGGTTATCGGGGACTGTTATTACTGACGGACAGGTGTCGCGGTGTGACTGCAGCCGGGCACGTAAGAAAACCCTTGTCTCCATGGCAACGTCTCTGTCGCTTTCACTCACTTGCCGCTTTTCCACTAATGCAGGGGAAGGCAACCCAGAACGTTTAAATAGCCATTTTGGACCCAAATAACAACGCTGTCATTCATATAAAACTCTCTGGCCACACTAACATTAAACTTTCATATTAAAGTGGGGGCCGCAAAAGAATGTCTCGCGGGCCGCGTGTCTGAGACCCCTGGCTGTGGTGGCAGTGACGTGATGGTGACAGGCCGAGTTACACCGATCCTTACACCTACCCCCCCCCCTTACCAGACCCTCACCACCTTAACTAACACATTTTCTGGGGGAAACACTGCACATGGGAATTGTGAACGCGAGTCAAAATTGCCCCCAAAAGTTCAGTTTCCCTTTAAATGCATCTGCTCATTTCTTTAATCAATAATATGTAAAGTAATGTATTCTGTATTTATAACTACAGTGTCTCACCTTTGGAAGGATTCACTGGACTTATGTTATTTCTGATGTTTTTTCATTGACCCTTTTGCAAGGCATTACTAGTGAGAAGGGAAATATTGGTGAGCCTTACTCTTACTGCTCTTGCTGGGGTAGATCTTGTTGAAATGTCGGTACTCCTCAGGAGGTGGGAGGTCGTCCATGGGGTGGAAGTTGAACTTGGATTCAAAATCATCTGTGGGAGGGAAAAAAAACGAACAATAACAAGAGTAGCATTATGCCAAGCCAGGGGTCGGGAACCTTTTTGGCTGAGAGAGCCAAGAATCCAAATATTTTAAAATGTATTTCCGTAAGAGCCATATAGTTATTTTTTTTAACATTGACCACAACAAAACGTGTGCATTTTTAAGTAAGACCAACATTTCTAGAGCATAATAGGTCTCTTATTCTTTGTCATAACATTGTTATTCTGAAGCTAACTGTGGAGGGGACGTGGCCTGCGGGCCTGCATCGAAGCAGGGAGTTGCCAGGACCCGGCCTAGAAATCAGCGACAGGTGCGTAGATGGCCCACCTGGGCCTTATTATCTAATCGCCTGTCGCTCTGTTATAAGCAGCAGCCAGGAGGAGAGACGGGGTTGGGGCTGGGGCTGGAGCCAGAGTGTGAGCGAGAACAAAAGAGAAAAAGACAATTGCTGGAAAGCAACTAAGAGACTTATTGGGAAAAAAAACCTGAAACAGGCTCTCATGTCGGTGCTTGGTGGTCTGAAGAACCCCCAGGAGGGCAAGCCCCACACTAACCAATAATAAATAAGTAACTTCTTACCATTAACGCAACTTCTTGAACAGGTGCGGTACAAAAAAACGGATGGATGGATTAAAAATGCACAAAAATGTTTTATATTTTGAACATTATTTTTAACACTGTGATTACAAGTGGAATTATTCATTACTTATCGTGTTGAGCAATGTCAGCTCAGATTTATCCGAGAGCCAGAAGCAGTCATCAAAAGAGCCACATCTGGCTGTAGAGCCATAGGTTCCCTACCCCTGTGCTAAGCTATGCTAATGGTGGAAATGGAGATGATGATGGTGGCGCCGCCAGACTCACCTAAGATGGATTTGGAGGAGGAGACGGCGGAGTGGCCGTTCCGGATGGGCGGGGGCGGCGGTGGGGGTCCGGCGGGAGTGCGGGAGGAGGTGGAGGAGGACGAGGACGACGACGAGGAGGAGAAGGAAGGAGGTTGAAGTTTGCCCACTCGGCTCAGAGAGTCCGACACCGCCGAGCTGTGGCCCCGGTACGGGGGCGGCGGGGGCGGGACGTCACGGCTACCGTTGCGAGCGTTGGAGAGGGGCACCTGGGGAGCTTTTGGGGGGGCACAGAGTTACATAATGAACTTTTCCATCGGAAATTACAAGACTGTCATTTATGGATGAAGCTTTTAGCGAGGAATGCTGGAATATTCCACAGTGGTGACCGTACCTGCTCGGCGGCCAGGGGGCTCTCTGGCGGGCGGCGGCGGTCTGCTAACTTGCTGCAGGGACGGCGACGACGAGGGCGGAGGGGGTGGAGCGTGGTTGCGTCCTTGCCCGCCACCCCCTGACGTGTTTTTCTTACTCAGGGAGTTGTGCCTCTGCGGCAGCTCAGGGGCTCCGCCCCCGTCTGTGTGGGAGGGGCCGTTGGACATCCCGGTGTGCATCCTGTAGGGCGGCGGAGGAGGAGGAGCCGACGAGCCACTGGTGGGGGGTCTGTTGGAGGACGAAGAGAGCTTACTGGAGTTGGGAGGGGCGGGGCCTCGGCTTGGCGTGGGAGGGAGGGGCTTCTCTCTGCTCTGCGCCGACGACGCCTTTTGGTTGGGGGTGGCCGGTGCGTTTCCGCGGCCGCCCCTGTTGAAAGGCGGCGGAGGGGGCGGGGCGGACGTGCTGTGCTTCATCCCCCCGCTGGAGGAGTTACTGTTGCTGCTCGGGGGGCGGGTGATGTCGGGCAGCGAGGGCCGGTGGGAGCGCTGGTGGTCCGGCGGGGAGGGTGAGACGGAGCGACCGGTGGGGGGGCGAGGAGCAGAGGGCCGGGACCCCGGGGGCTTCAGGGCGGACCTTCCTACAGAACCACCTGATGAACCATCTGAAAGTGACAACATGGAGGTGTGTGATGTCATAGAAGCAAACATGCTGCCTTTTTTTTATTTTAATTTTTTTTTTTTACCTCCAACTGCTCGCAGCCTTGGCACCCCACCTTGGAAAAGACCTCCCATTCCCATTGGACCTCCACCTCCATGACCTCCTCCTCCAGAGCCTGGTGAAAGGACAACAGCCTCAGCATCATTTGCTTCAGGGCAGGGGTGTCCAAACCTTTACACTTAAAAATCAAAGCCTGCGGGGGCCATTTGCAAAACAGATACAATATATAAGATCTTGTTTTGTTTTCACTTTTAGTGATTTAACCCCCAATTCCAACCCTCGATGCTGAGTGCCAAGCAGGGAGGTAATGGCTCCCACTTTTATAGTCTTTGGTATGACTCGGTCGGGGTTTGAACTCACGACCTACCCAACTCACGGTGGACACTCTAACCCAGGGGTCGGGAACCTTTTTGGCTGAGAGAGCCAAGAAGCCAAATATTTTAAAAGGTATTTCCGTAAGAGCCATATAATATTTTTTTTACACTGAACACAACTAATCACGTACATTTTTAAGTAAAACCAACATTTCTAGAGTATAATAAGTCTGTTATTCTCTGTAATAACATTGTTATTCTGAAGCTAACTATGAAGGGGGTGTGGCCTGCGGGCCTGCAGCGAAGCGGGGTGTGCCAGGACCGGCCTCGAAATCAGCGACAGGTGCGTAGATGGCCCACCTGCGCCTTGTTATCTAATCACATGTCGCTCTGTTATAAGCAGCAGCCAGGAGGAGAGACGGGGTTGGGGCTGGAGCCAGAGTGCGAGCGAGAACAACAGAGAAAAAGACAATTGCTGGAAAGCAACTGAGAGACTTATTGAAAAAGAAAACAATATTGTAACCCTGAAACAGGCTCTCATGTCGGTGCTTGGTGGTCTGAAGAAACCCCAGGAGGGCAAGACCCACACTAATGAATAATAAATAAATAACTTTTTACCATAAACGCAACTTCTTGAACAGGTGCGGTAGAAAACGGATGGATGGATTAAAATGCACGAGAAAGAAAGTTTGATCACATTACGCCTGTACTGGCTCACCTGCACTGGCTTCCTGTGCACTTAAGATGTGACTTTAAGGTTTTACTACTTACGTATAAAATACTACACGGTCTAGCTCCATCCTATCTTGCCGATTGTATTGTACCATATGTCCCGGCAAGAAATCTGCGTTCAAAGGACTCCGGCTTATTAGTGATTCCCAAAGCCCAAAAAAAGTCTGCGGGCTATAGAGCTTTTTCATTTCGGGCTCCAGTACTCTGGAATGCCCTCCCGGTAAAAGTTTGAGATGCCACCTCAGTGGAAGCATTTAAGTCTCACCTTAAAACTCATTTGTATACTCTAGCCTTTAAATAGACTCCCTTTTTAGACCTGTTGATCTGCCGTTTCTTTTCTTTTTCTCCTATGTCCCACTCTCCCTTGTGGAGGGGGTCCGGTCCGATCCGGTGGCCATGTACTGCTCGCCTGTGTATCGGCTGGGGACATCTCTGCGCTGCTGATCCGCCTCCGCTTGGGATGGTTTCCTGCTGGCTCCGCTGTGAACGGGACTCTCGCTGCTGTGTTGGATCCGCTTTGGACTGGACTCTCGCGACTGTGTTGGATCCATTATGGATTGAACTCTCACAGTATCATGTTGGACCCGCTCGACATCCATTGCTTTCCTCCTCTCCAAGGTTCTCATAGTCATCATTGTCACCGACGTCCCACTGGGTGTGAGTTTTCCTTGACCTTATGTGGGCCTACCGAGGATGTCGTAGTGGTTTGTGCAGCCCTTTGAGACACTAGTGATTTAGGGCTATATAAGTAAACATTGATTGATTGATTGATATTTTGAACGTTACTTTTAACACTGTGATTACAAGCGGAATTATTCATTACTTATTGTGTCGGATGTATCTGAGAGCCAGATGCAGTCATCAAAAGAGCCATAGGTTCCCTACCCCTGGTCTAACCACTAGGCCACTGAGTTGTATGAAAGCCCCTGAGCAGCCCAAATCAAGGCCTTGAAATGTGCGTCACTTAGACAAACTGCAAGGATCCGCGAGGGAAACTGTTGTCGCGCTACTCACCCTCTAAAATGGGGGCGCTGCGGTCGTTGACCACGCCCACTTTCTTCAGCCGGGCGCCTGAGACGATGTCGGACAGCAGCGCTCCTCTGCCCTTGGCCTCGGACGAGTTCAGCTTGGGGGGGTTGGTGTTGGCCTGCGGGGGCGGAGAGATGGCAGCTGCTGGTCAAAGACGGGACCGGGGGCACGCCCACCCGGGCGGCTTCACTGACCTGACTGAAGGTGGGGGGCGGCGGGGGTCCCGGGGGAGGTGGGGGAGGTATGGGCATCCTGTCCCTCTGTTGGCACCTTTTTGTGTGGATTCGACGACACGCCCCTTCAGCTTCTCTGCTGCGACGTCACGCTTGCACTGCTGGGAAACCAGAAATACATTTCTTTAAATCGCTACCTCATCTAATATGACTCTTTAAAGCATGGGTGTCAAACTCTGGCCCGCGGGCCAAATTTGGCCCTTGAGGCAATAATAAATTAACATTAGAGCTGGCCCGCCGATATTATACAGTGGCGGTGCCGCTGTATCACCGCATTCAACGCTAATTCTCATACTTGCCAACCCTCACGATTTTTCCAGGAGAATCCCGAATTTCAGTGCCCCCCCCCCCCCCCCGAAAATTTTCCGGGGCAACCATTCTCCCAAACTTCCACCCGGACAACAATATTGGGGGCGTGCCTTAAAGGTACTGCTTTTAGCATCCTCTACAACAGGGGTGCCCACACTTTTTCTGCAGGCGTGCTACTTTTCAATTGACCAACTCGAGGGGATCTACCTCATATATATATATCATTTATATTTATTTATTTATTTATGAAAGACACATTTTTGTAAACAAGTTAAATGTGTTTAATGATAATACAAGCATGTGTAACACATATAGATGTCTTTCTTTCACAAAGACAAGAATATAAGTTGGTGTATTACCTGATTCTGATGACTTGCATTGATTGGAATCAGACAGTAATGATGATAACGCCCACATTTTCAAATGGAGGAGAAAAAAAGTTGTCCTTTCTGTACAATACCACATGAAAGTGGTTGGTTTTTGGCATCTAATTCATCCAGCTTCCATACACTTTACAAGAAAAATATGGCGGCAAATTCCGTAGCTTGCTTGATTGACATTCACGGCACCCGAGGGTCTTGTGAGATGACGCTGGCTGCTGCCAGTTCATTATTATGAAAAAATGACAGAGAGGAAGGCGAGAAACACTTTTTATTTCAACAGACTTTCGCGCAGTCCCTTCCGTCAAAACTCTAAAGGCCGACTGCACATTTCCTATCTTCACAATAAAAGCCCTGCTTCATGCTGCCTGCGCTAACAAAATAAGAGTCTCGGAAAGCTGGCGTGCACAAGTGATGTGCACGCCAGCTTTCTGAGGGATCGCTTGTGCACGCCAGTTTTCCGAGACTCTGTATTTAGTTAGCGCAGGCAGCATGAAGCAGGGCTCTTATTGTGAAGATAGGAAATGTGCAGTCGGCCTTTAGAGTTTTGACGGAAGGTACGGCGCGAGAGTCTGTTGAAATAAAAAGTGTTTCTCGCCTTCCTCTCGGTCATATTTTCATAATAATGATCTTGCAGCAGCCGGCGTCATCTCACAAGACCCTCCGGTACAGTGAATGTCATTTAAGTGACGTCTTGGTGAAGATTGATGATCACAAATTTTTAGGTCTATTTTTTTTAAAAGCCTGGCTGGAGATCGACTGACACACCCCCCGCGGTCGACTGGTAGCTTGCGATCGACGTAATGGGCACCCATGCTCTACAACCTGTCTTCACGTCCGCTTTTCCTCCATACAAACAGCGTGCCGGCCCAGTCACGTAATATATGCGGCTTCTACACACACAAGTGAATGCAACGCATACTTGGTAAACAGCCATGCAGGTCACACTGAGGGTGGCCGCATAAACAACTTCAACACTGTTACACCACACTGTGAACCCACACCAAACAAGAATGACAAACACATTTCGGGGGAACATCTGCACCGTAACACAACATAAACACAACAGAACAAATAACCAGAACCCCTTGCAACACTAACTCTTCCGGGACACTATAATATACACCCTCGTTACCAACAAAACTCGATTTTGCATGTCACTATAAAGTTATACAAGCCTTGCTTGTTCAATATTCAATGCAAAACTTGTTTGGGTCCCTCTTAAAAGGTTAAGTTGTTCAACTTTGGCCCGCGGCTTTGTTCAGTTTAGAATTTTGGCCCACTCTGTGTTTGAGTTTGACACCCGTGCTTTAAAGTAAACATTTTACTATATCTCTTTTCACACTTGTATCACACTTAAGTATTTTACTTATGTATGTATGTATATTTGTAGATAGATAGATAGTACTTTATTGATTCCTTCAGGAGAGTTCCTTCAGGAAAATTAAAATTCCAGCAGCAGTGTACAGAGTTGAGATCAATTTAAAGAAAAAAGTAAAAAGTAAATAATGGGGGTTTAAAAGGAAACAAAATAGAGAAATATTACAAAAAGAATAAAAACAATGGGAATAAGAATATAACAGTAAAATAAGAATATAACAAGACAAAGTAGGCAGTAGTGACCATGTTATGAAAATGTATTGCACTGTTAATGTTTTTGTATATGTCTTTATGTATAATCGTATATATGTATGTATATTTTTGTATGTATGTATGTTGTGGCTTGTGCTGCCCTTTGAGACATTTGTGATTAAAGGCTATACAAATAAACTTTGATTGATTGATTCTAATTTTCAACTTCATTGAATGATCCTATTTGTGATCAGTTCTATAATCAGACGAAATCCCAGGAAAGCAGTGTAACAATACCAATTATGGGCTTTCTGTACGTCAATTCAAGCAGACATACGTACTCCTAAAATAGCAACAAACATCTAAATCCATGATTTTTAGGTTTGTACGGACAAAAGTAGCTAAAAAGCTAGCATACGACATTAGCATGCTAATGCAGGAGACATTAGCATACGTCTAAGGTGGTAGCATGTACCCAAATCAATGATTTTTAGGTTAAAACAGATTAAATTAGCTAAAAAGCTAACATAAAACATCCACACGCTATCATTAGCATGCTAATATAAGAGACGCTGACATACTTCCAAGATGGCGGCAAGAATGAAAATCCATGATTTTTAGACTTACACAAACAAAATTAGTTGAAAACTAGAATAAGAATAACTTATCATGATGATATATGACAAGTTAGCATATTTCTAAATATCAAAATCCATTATTTTTCCGCATAAACACACACAATTACCTTAAAAGATAGCTTAAAACATTAGCATGCTAATATAAGACACATTAACATACTTCCAAGAGGGCAAAAAGTATCAAAATTCAGGATTTTTAGGATTAATCCCAAAAAATTAGCTAAAAAGCCAGCATAAAACATCCACTTGCTAACATTAGCATGCTAATTTAAGAGACGCTGACATACTTCCAAGATGACGGCAAGAATGAAAATCCATGATTTTTAGATTGACACAAACAAAATTAGTTGAAAACTAGAATTAAAAAAACTTAGCGTGATGATATATGTAAAGTTAGCATACTTCCAAGTATCAAAATCCATGATTTTCTTGGCATAAACACACACAACTACCTTAGAAGATAGCATAAAACATTAGCATGCTAATGTAAGACACATTAACATACTTCCAAGAGGGCAACAAGTATCAAAATTCATGATTTTTAGGTTTAAACAAACAAAATTAGTTGAAAACTAGAATTAAAAAAGTTATCATGATGATATATGAAAAGTTAGCATACTTCTAAATATCAAAATCCATTATTTTTTGGCATAAACACACAATTACCTTAAGAGATAGCTTAAAACATTAGCATGCTAATATAAGACACATTAACATACTTCCAAGAGGGCAAAAAGTATCAAAATTCAGGATTTTTAGGTTTAACCCCAAAAAATTAGCTAAAAAGCCAGGATAAAACATCCACTTGCTAACATTAGCATGCTAATTCAAGAGATGCTGACATACTTCCAAGATGGCGGCAAGAATGAAAATCCATGATTTTTAGATTGACACAAACAAAATTAGTTGAAAACTAAAATAAAAAAAACTTAGCGTGATGATATATGTAAAGTTAGCATACTTCCAAGTATCAAAATCCATGATTTTCTTGGCATAAACACACACAATTACCTTAGCAGATAGCATAAAACATTAGCATGGTAATATAAGACACATTAACATACTTCCAAGAGGGCAACAAGTATCAAACTTCACGATTTTTAGGTTTAAACAAACAAAATTAGCTAAAAAGCTATCAAAAAAGTATGCTTTGCTAACGCATGTTAACAGTTAGCATACTGGCTCGACAGCACCGGGTATCACAAACCATGATTTTTGAGTTTAAACATAAAAAAATTTGCAAAAAAATTTAAAAACTGACATAAAATGTTGGCATACTTCCAAAATGGCGGCAATAATCAAAATTCATGGTTTTTAGATTTCCAAAAACAAAATTAGTTGAAAAACTAGAATAAAAAAAGTTAGCGTGATGATATATGACTAGTTGGAATACTTCTAAATATCAAAAACCATTATTTTTTGGCATAAACCCACACAATTACCTTAGCAGCTAGCATAAAACATTAGCATGCTAATATAAGACACATTAACATACTTCCAAGAGGGCAACAAGTATAAAAATTCATGATTTTTAGGTTTAAACAAACAAAATTAGCTAAAAAGCTATCAAAAAAGTATGCTGTGCTAACGCACATTAACGGTTAGCATACTTGCTCGACAGCACCGGGTATCACAAACCATGATTTCTGGGTTTAAACGTACAAAATTAGCTAAAAAAAAAAAAAAAAAAAACTGACATAAAATGTTAGCATGCTAATTAATATAAGAGACATTAGCATACTTCCAAAATGCCGGCAACAATCAAATTTCATGATTTTTAAGTTCAAACATAAAAAATTTGCTAAAAACTAAACTTGCAAATAAGTACGCATGTTAACAGTCAGCATAATTGCTCGACAGAACCAAGTATCAAACCATGATTTTTTTGTTTAAAAGATACAAAATTAGATTAAATAAAATGTTAGCATACTAATGTTAGCATACTAATGTTAACACAATATTAGCATGGTTATATTAGCGATAATAGCACTACTTCCAAAATATTGTCAAGTATCAAATATCCTGATTTTTAAGTTGAAATGTACAAAATTGGCTAGAAAGCTAGCAAAAAATTTGCATGCTAACGCTCTCAAAAGTACGCCAACTTCCTACCATTGACTCTGACTTTAATCATTATTTTTTTCCCTTAAAGTCCTCATGTGTCCAGTGACTTATTTCCTAAGATTGTAAACAATAACAAAAATACAAGATTTTTTTTATCGTAAAAATATCCATCTCGCCATTGCGGTATCGACCTGGTGCTACCCGGTATGGTTACACCTTGTTTATATTCAAGAGCTCAAGTTTGCAGTTAGCAATGTTTGGCTAGTCATCATCCTCCAGTGATAACACTACATGTAGGGTCAATCAATTCATTACCATGAATTGATTAACGTGGACCCCGACTTAAACAAGTTGAAAAACTTATTCGGGTGTTACCATTTAATGGTCAATTGTACGGAATATGTACTGAACTGTGCAATCTACTAATCAAAGTATCAATCAATCAATCAATCAAGGGAAGAGTTTATTTGCCGCCATGGAGGCCAGCATTACTGATTTAGAGGTCTTCAGCGTGGAGGGACGTTAGCCGCCGGCGCTGACAAACTTACACAACATGCACTCTCATGATATGAAACAAAATATCAAACGGCATCATGTTAGAGAGTGTCCATTAAAAAAAAACCAAATAGTTTAAGGGGCACATAAAAATTTCGAACCGATTCCTGGGGTGATGATTCAATCCGGAACCAATTCTCGAATCAACATGATTCTTGATTCGAACCGATTCTCCCAATGTATTGTTAATGAATCCCTTTTTTTTGCCCGCCCCTAATCGATAAATATTTGCACGACGCAGACAAATCGTCCGGTCCTATGTTGTGGTAAAGAGTCACATGACCGAGTGTCACATGACCAAGTGCCAGCAATGCAACATTTGAACATTCCGACAGCTGGCGGCTGCTTTCTATGAAATATTTGCGTGCTGAGAATGAAAGAGGAAGTGCTCAGACAGGTCAGGACAGAGCCGACGTGTTTTTCCTTGTGTGTTGACGTCTTCCCACCAAACCCTTCATGTCCACGTCTTCAGACTTGTTTCTCAGTGCCTTTAGTCCCCAAGACTTTCTTCAGACTGGAGAGCGGCTGAAAGGGTCTCCCAGTGGGACTCAGCGGTTGGCAGCGTGCCGAGGTGTTGTGAAGTTTACAGACTTCCTGCTGGAGGCCGTCACATGTGCGTCACCCGTGCACACAATGACAAGAGCTCCCCAAACAGGTTCGCTCCTCACGCGGCTCTTTACCCCGGGCTGCAGCGGCGTGCAGGAATCTTGCAGAGCGAGCTGGCGAGTCAGTCCATGACGTGCTCGCTCAAGCAGAGAGACACGCTGGCAGGGTGGGAGGCGGGCGGGCGCAGTTTGCAAGTTTCTTCATGAATGTTCACAACAATCAGGACATGTTGAAGAAGAAACTCGTCGGTAGACCGAGTGAGAGTTGGGAAGAAGAAGAAACTGTAATCTGTAGACCAAGTGAGAGTTGTGAAGAAGAAATTAATCTGTAGACCAGGTGAGAGTTCTGAAGAAGAAACTGTAATCTGTAGACCAAGTGAGGGTTGTGAAGAAGAAATTAATCTGTAGACCAGGTGAGAGTTCTGAAGAAGAAACTGTAATCTGTAGACCAGGTGAGAGTTGTGAAGAAGACATTAATCTGTAGACTAAGGGAGATGAAGAAGAAATTAATCAGTAGACCAAGGCAGAGTAGTGAAGAGGAAACTAATCGGTAGACCCAGGGAGTTGTGAAGAAGAAACTGTAATCTGTAGACCAAGTGAGAGTTGTGAACAACAAACTGTAATATGTAGACCAAGTGAGAGTTATAAAGAAGAAACTGTAATCTGTAGACCAAGTGAGAGTTATAATGAAGAAACTGTAATCTGTAGACCAAGGGAGAGTTGTGAACAAGAAACTGTAATCTGTAGCCAAAGTGAGAGTTGGGAACAAGAAATTAACCTGTAGACCAAGTGAGAGTTGTGAACAACAAACTGTAATCTGTAGACCAAGTGAGAGTTGTGAAGAAGAAACTGTAATCTGTAGACCAAGGGAGAGTTGTGAACAAGAAATTAATCTGAGGTCCAAGAGAGAGTTGTGAAGAAGAAACTGTAATCTGTAGACCAAGTGAGATTTGTGAAGAAGAAACTGTAATCTGTAGACCAAGTGAGAGTTGTGAACAAGAAACTGTAATATGCAGACCAAGTGAGAGTTATAAAGAACAAACTGTAATCTGTAGACCAAGGGAGAGTTGTGAACAAGAAATTAATCTGAGGTCCAAGAGAGAGTTGTGAAGAAGAAACTGTAACCATTAGACCAAGGGAGAGTTGTGAACAAGAAATTAATCTGAGGTCCAAGAGAGAGTTGTGAAGAAGAAACTGTAATCTGTAGACCAAGTGAGAGTTGTGAAGAAGAAACTGTAATCTGTAGACCAAGGGAGAGTTGTGAACAAGAAATTAATCTGAGGTCCAAGAGAGAGTTGTGAAGAAGAAACTGTAATCTGTACACCAAGTGAGAGTTGTGAAGAAGAAACTGTAATCTGTAGACCAAGTGAGAGTTGTGAAGAAGAAACTGTAATCTGTAGCCAAAGTGAGAGTTGTGAACAAAAAACTGTAATCTGTAGACCAAGTGAGAGTTATAAAGAAGAAACTGTAATCTGTAGACCAAGTGAGAGTTATAAAGAAGAAACTGTAATCTGTAGCCCAAGTGAGAGTTATAAAGAATAAACTGTAATCTGTGGACCAAGGGAGAGTTGTGAACAAGAAATTAATCTGAGGTCCAAGAGAGAGTTGTGAAGAAGAAACTGTCATATGTAGAGCAAGTGGGAGTCCAAGTGGAAGTTGTGAAGAAGGAACTGTAATATGTAGACCAAGTGAGAGTTCTGAATAAGAAACTAATCTGTAGACCAAGAGAGAGTTGTGAACAAGAAATGAATCTGCAGTGCAAGAGAGAGTTGTAAAGAAGAACTAATCTGTAGACCAAGTAAGAGTTTTGAAGAATAAACTAATCTGTGGACTGAGTGAGAGTCTTGAAGAAGAAACTGTAATCTGTAGACCACGTGAGAGTTGTGAAGAAGAAATTAATCTGTAGACCAAGACAGAGTAGTGAAGATGGAAACTAATCTGTAGACCAGGTGAGAGTTGTGAAGAAGAAACTGTAATCATTAGACCAAGTGAGAGTTGTGAAAAGAAACTAATATGTAGACCAAGTGAAGGCTGTGAAGAAGAAATTAATCTGTAGTCCAAGAGAGAGTTGTGTAGAAGAACTAATCGGTGGAGCAAGTGAGAGTTTTGAAGAAGAAACTAATCTGTGGACTGTGTGAGAGTCTCGAATAACAAATTGTAACCTGTAGACCAAGTGAAGAGTTGTGAAGAAGAAATTAATCGGTAGACCAACACAGAGTGGTGAAGATGGAAACTAATCTGTAGATCAAGTGAGAGTTGTGAACAAGAAGAAACTGTAATCTGTAGACCACGTGAGAGTTGTGAAGAAGAAACTACTCTGTAGACTCCGAAAGAGTTGTGAAGAAGAAACTAATCTGTAGACCAAGTGAGAGTTGTGAACAAGAAATTAATCCGTAGTCCGAAAGAGTTGTGAAGAAGAAACTACTCTGTAGACTCCGAAAGAGTTGTGAAGAAGAAACTACTCTCTAGACCAAGTGAGAGTTGTGAAGTACCGAACAACACGGACATATAAGTAGCACACCGCACGTTGTGTAAACATGCACACCAAGGCACCATGAATTGATTTACGTGGACCCCGACTTAAACAAGTTGAAAAACTTATTGGGGTGTTACCATTTAGTGGTCAATTGTAGGGAATATGTACTGTACAATCTACTAATAAAAGTATCAATCAATCAAAAAAACAACAACACACGGCATGCTAGCAACGACTGGGCTGTGATAGACTGACCACACCTCCTCTTTTCACGGGATATTTCCTCTTTGCGGAGCTGTCCAGGTGGAGTTTCTTAAATGACTCGAATGTCCGTTTTTTTTTTATTATGGCTGCGTGTATTTTCAATGTACGTTCAGGGTTAAGAAGGGGTTAAAAAACATTGGTGAGGGCGGGGCAGAGACAGAGAGCACGAGAGTTATGATAAACGTGCATGCGTCGCCAGGCTCTGCATTTTATCCTTTGATTAATCAGATTTTATTTTTTATTATCTATCGCAGGGGTGTCAAAAGTGTGCCCCGGGGGCCATTTGCAGCACACAGCTAATGTTTAAAGGCTCACGGCAAACATTCTAAAAATACTATTAAATTAAACAAAAACATAAACAAAAGTGAAATAAAAAAGCTTAAAGGCTAAATGTAATTTGGAAAAAGTTGCAACGTTGACTAATAAAACCAAGCTGTTTTTTTTTTCTTTCAAACTGTCATTGCTCAAAACATAATATTGAATCAAAATCAATGTTATTATGAATTATTGACCTACGCAAGTTTCCGATTACTTCACATCAAACATTCCGCTAAGAAAAATATTTTTGGTGAAGATTTAGCAAATTTGTTAAATAAATAATCCAAAAATGTATATTTTGTTTTTTTCTTACTGTACCGAAAATGAACCGAACCGTGACCTCTGAACCGAGGTACGTACCGAACCGAAATGTTTGTGTACCGTTACACCCCTTTTTATATTATATATATATATATATATATATATATATATATATATATATATATATATATATATATATATATACATAGCTCGGTTGGTAGAGTGGCCGTGCCAGCAACTTGAGGGTTGCAGGTTCGATCCCCGCTTCCGCCATCCTAGTCCCTGCCGTTGTGTCCTTGGGCAAGACACTTTACCCACCTGCTCCCAGTGCCACCCACACTGGTTTAAATGTAAAAAATTGATATTGGGTTTCACTATGTAAAGCGCTTTGAGTCACTAGAGAAAACGCGCTATATAAATATAATTCACTTCATACATACATACACACACACACACACACATTTTTTACTTTCAAAGCTAAAATATATAGATCAACTTCAGACCTATTCGTTGACATAAGTTTGTTTTTGTTTTATGCCCTGTTTTTATGAGAAAAACACAAGCTATGCAATATTTCCCCCCATAAGTGTAATACTTTCATTTCATTGCTTTTGATTCATCATGAATCACTCAATGACAGTTTAAACATTCGATGAGTTTAAACATTTCCGACTCAAAAGGTCTTGAGGATCCAAAAGGCCCCCCACTTATGTCATATCAATATATGTTAAATTTTCAATGCTTAAATATCAAGATCAACTTCATATCTGATCATCGATTTTAAGTTGTATTAATAATATTGCTATTTTTTTCGTTGTATTACACCTGTTTGCTCCTTTATTCAACTTTTTATGTTTTTTTTAAATGTGTTAGAAATTGATTTTCGGGCCGCAAGTGTCCTGGCCACACTTTTAGTGAGTTCTATTTCCTTGGGAAGTTGGAAATCGGATCTGTAAATGATGACATCACAGCCAAGTTGTGAGCGTCCCAGTTACGAGGTCAGAAATCAAGACATAACACAAAAGCTATTTTTTCCACTTGCTTTGTCCGAATATAAACAATTTATGGAAAATATGAACTCTTTCTGCAACCTTCAAAGAGGAAACAGATGCTATTGCTAGCGACGGCATTACATCGACTATGACTGATCTAGTGCCACAAAAACTGATCAAAAGTGCTAACAACAGCTCATTTAGAAGCACTGTTTACCATCTTTGAAAAGGCTAAACAAACGTTTTATGTGTATTTACAAACAAATACTGTTATGAATAACACAATTATTAATATTCAATCAATCAGTGTTCATTTATATAGCACTGAATCACAAGTGTCTCAAAGGGCTGCACAAGCCACAACGACATCCTCGGTTCAGAGCCCACATAAGGGCAAGGAAAAACTCAAACCCAGTGGGATGTCAATGTGAATGACTATGAGAAACCTTGGAGAGGACCGTAAAAAAAAACAACAACAATTCTTATATCATCAGAATCCCAATCAGCTTTAAGACAAGGAACTTCACTTGGTAGACTCTCTTTGTTCAATGCGGTTTTAATTAGAGATGTCCGATAATGGCTTTTTTGCCGATACTGATATCAACCGATACTGATATATGCAGTTGTGGAATGAACACATTATTATGCCTAATTTTGTTGTGATGCCTCGCTGGATGCATTAAACAATGTAACAACGTTTTCCAAAATAAATCAACTGAAGTTATGCCATATTTATAATTGAAGTCACAAAGTGCATTATTTTTTTTTTAAACATGCCTCAAAACAGCAGCTTTGAATTTGGGACATGCTCTCCCTGAGAGAGCATGAGGAGGTTGAGGTGGGTAGGGTTGGGGGTGGGTGTATATTGTAGCGTCCCGGAAGAGTTAGTGCTGCAAGGGGCTCCGGGTATTTGTTCTGTTATTTATTTTGTGTTACGGTGCGGATGTTCTCCCAAAATGTGTTTGCCATTCTTGTTTGGTGTGGGTAGAGCGGCCGTGCCAGAAACCTGAGGGTTGCAGGTTCGCTTCCCACCTATTGACATCCAAAAATCACTGCCGTCGTGTCCTTGGGCGGGACACTTCACCCTTTGCCCCCGGTGCCGCTCACACTGGTGAATGAATGATGAATGAATGATTGGTGGTGGTCGGAGGGGCCGTAGGCGCAAACTGGCAGCCACGCTTCCGTCAGTCTACCCCAGGGCAGCTGTGGCTACTGATGCAGCTTACCACCAACAGGGGTGAATGAATGATGGGTTCCCACTTCATTGTGAGCGCTTTGAGTATATAACAATAGAAAAGTGTGATATAAATCTAATCCATTATTATTATTATTATTATTAAAATTGTTTACATGTTAAAAAACAAAAAAAGAAAAAAACTTACTTTGTGGGTGGGGCGGTTTAGACCTTTTGATTGGCGGACAAAAGGGGCGGGGCTGACCTGGACTAGCGATTAACCCCGGCAGCTAGGGATGTTATGGTATTATAACTATCTCCGTATTTCAGTTTCAAAGTACTCTTGATAAAACCGTGACGTGTGACGGTATCGAAGGAAAACCTGCTGGCGTGTTGGCATTTTACATAAACTACATGTCCCAGAATGTGGGGGCGTGGACGCAGTAAGCAGGAAGTGAAGAGTGCTCGTACTTGTCGTGTATAACATAAATCGTTTTTAGCCTGAGGGGGACAAGCGGATGGATGGACATTAAAAGTGTCCACAACTGGTTGAGTTGAGTTGCTAACAAACAGACAAACAAGCCCAGGCCAGAACATAACCTTTTTGGCGGAGGTAAGAAAGTCCGCCTTCTGCAAAGGGAAATGCGCCACTTTCGTTTGGAGCGTTTCCAAGGCGACACGGGGAAATCACAAAAAAATATGTTTAACGCGGCCAGCATGAGTAAACTAAAAAGCTACTTGATACAGCCTCACGGGTGGGAATGGACTCTGTTCCAGTTGCACTTGTCAGGAAGGCATGAGGACAAGTCACCTCCTCATAAACCGTCTCACAGAAAAGATAGTTGACACATCAGTTTGTGAGGTAATTACGTGATTAAAACTGCTTCTTATGTTGTAAAAGTTGAAAGACAGTAAAGTGTAAATGATTGTTTTACACTGGATGTACACATTGTCACTTTAAAGACATCAACTGGAAGTTGTTTTTTAATATCAATCAATCAATCAATGTTTATTTATATAGCCCCAAATCACAAATGTCTCAAAGGACTGCACAAATCATTACGACTACGACATCCTCGGAAGAACCCACAAAAGGGCAAGGAAAACTCACACCCAGTGGGCAGGGAGAATTCACATCCAGTGGGACGCCAGTGACAATGCTGACTATGAGAAACCTTGGGGAGGACCTCAGAAGTGGGCTCCCCCCCCCTCTAGGGGACCGAAAGCAATGGATGTCGAGCGGGTCTAACATGATACTGTGCAAATATTTGCTTCAAACCAAATTTGCACTTTAAAAATTCCTGTTTGTAGTAATAAATATGTTGAGGACATTTTAACATTATATTTGTGTTCAATTATCCTAAACACTCCTGACACTTCATTTTACAGCAGAGCCAGGAAAATATTTTAACTCGGGGGGACACTTCAAAGAAAAAAAATGTGTCTGGGGGGCCAAAGTGTGTAGAAATGATATATACACATTTAGCTGTAAAATATGCTGTTCGGTATGTATGTTTGGCCCCCTTTTTTCAGGAAGACTAATACCAAAAGTCACGATAGAATTTTACAAACTTTATGACAGAGCATCGCAAAATAATGGAATTTTACAGTTTTTTTTACTGAATGGGACATCCAAAATGTACAAGAAAATAATGAAAGTGGGATTTACAAAATGAACTATGAGCAATAAAACACTGAGTATTAACTACATATGAACATATTTTACTTCTCAGACCAGCTCCTCCATAGTTGTGTACTTTTTACAATCAAGCAAAACACAACAAAAATGTAGCAAACTGCAAAATAGAAAAGAAAAGTGTAATAAACACCTACAATATAATATATTTTGAATTTTTTGCAGAAAAATCTGTTTCCGGATTATTTCTCGACACAGGCATTTGGAGCTGGCTGCTCTGAAAACAAACCCCGCCCACTTTGCTTTGTCCCTGTTTGTGACGTAGATTACCGTAATAACTCCTAGAACACTCAAAAGGGCAAATTTCAACCACTGAAGTACTATCTGTAGTTCAAGACTTACGGTAATTTAAAAGCAGCATTGCAGATCATAATGGCGGCTACAGTTTTAATGGTAAAATTGTAAAAAAAATTATGTAACACGTCTGGCGAGCCGGATTGGAAATCTTAATGGGCCGTACTTGGCCCAGATCTGTTTTACACACAAAATTTTTCAACAAAACTTTTTTTATATATTTTTTTACATGTACCATGATAATATCGTACAGTGACATCCCTACCCTTAGCACAACTTATTTATTGCGTTTAAAGAGCACGATTCGGCTAAATGGGTCTCGATCATCCGAGAGAACTGGACGTTGGTCGAGCGCGCTAGTGGGCAGCCTAGGACGCAGTCCGCTCCCTATGGTTGCTTCGTTGGGTCTTTTCCCGTATCTGCCCGTGCTGCGCCCTACCCCAAAAAACGATGGCGTGGATCACCGCAATATGTTTTATTTGTTGCTCTTTTTATTATTGTTTTTCGTTGTTTGACTTTTGTAACTTTAAGGAAGAAATGGCGGCTTTGAAGTGGCAGCCCGTTGCCTCAGCTCTCTGCTCCTCTCATGTCTTTGGAGTTCTCTTAATGTTTTCCTTTCATACCAAGATGGCGCCGCGGTACTGCGCTCTCTCGTAGTTTTTTGTTTGCTTTGTTGGGTCTGCTCCTGTCTCTGGCCATGCTCCCTCCACCCCAGCGGACGATGGCGTGGAACACCGCAGAGGCCACCACAGTGTATATGTTTCTTTTACTTTTTATTCATAGCTGTATGTAGAAGTGTCTGGTTGTATCTGCTGCTTTAATGTCCTCTGTGTTCTTTGATGTTTGATGTTTCCCTCTTACACACATGTAAGAGGGATGTGTACTATGGCTATGAGTTGTTGTTTTGTTCCCTTGGCTTCAGTCTGCACCCCCACTCCAGGGCCCAGGCTAAGACCGATTTTTTAAATTTTATTTTAATCTTCTATTCTTCCCCCCCGTTTACCTGTATGTCATCTTTTTTGTAAGGGGCGCTGGAAGCCGGCAGACCAGTCAGCGATCCAGTTCTGTCTCCCTATAATGTTTGTCTGATCTTGAATGGGATTGTGCTGAAAATTGTAATTTTCCTGAAGGAACTCTCCTGACGGAATAAATAAAGTACTATCTAATCTAATCCATCTAATGTGACAAACCTTTCCCAATTGTTAGAACAACCACGGTCTAAAATGTTTGTGTGTATGCTTCTCTGATTACTTGGCAAACATCATTTTGTCCGACTAATTTTGGCGGTTCTTGAACTCACCATAGTGTGGGGCTCTGACGCAACAGTTTGTTTACATGTAAAATCTTCCCCTCCTTCTTTTGTCCACCAAATGTTTTATGCTGTTCGTGAATGCACAAGCGTGAGCTTTGTTGATGTTATTGACTTGTTGGAGTGCTAATCTGACATATTTTGTCAGTGCATGACTGCAAGCTAATCAATGCTAACATGCTATTTAGGCTAGCTGTATGTACATATTGCATCATTATTGTCAGGCTTTCCCCTGACAGTTTGTCTATGTTTTAGTTTTTTCCTCTGCATTTGTCTTTGTTTCCTCTGTGTTTAGTATCTCCGGTCTTTAGTTCCTGTCAAGTGCTCTTATTTTGGTTCAGCTTCCTGTGTGCTGTTGTCACCTCATCTGAGGCTGATTGGCACCTGGCCACACCTGTAGTCAATCAGCCCGCTCCTATTTGTACCCACTTTGTTTTCCAGTCAGTGCTGGATCATTGTCGTTGCCACATGTCGTGTCAATGCCATTTTCTACTTGTCATTCCTACTGGTCGTGTGAATGCAGCGTAGCGGTAAGCTATATTTGGTAGTTGGTTTGTAGCTTACTGTTTTTTGTTCCCTGCTTCCGATTAGTTTGTTCATAGCCCTTAGTTTGTTATATCCGCCCATGTGCGTGCTTTTTGTTTGTACCCTTTTGGTTTTGTCTTAGTATCTTTATTAAATCATGTTTTCTCACTCCATGCCTGCCTCCATCTCTGCATCTTGGGATTCGTCAACAAATACCGGTGACAATTATGCCTCATTTGTATATATATTTAATATCCTTTACTTGTATCCTTTTTTGTATATGATGTAGTTTTGCAAGTTTCTTGACACATTATCTGTATGTAATTTTGGATGCACTTCAGATATTTGTGTGACATGTTGTTCCAGACCTCAGCAAATATTACCGAGCTTGCCAAAGATTGTAATAAATCTATTAAAAGAAGACAGCCTGCCGTTTCCTTTAACTTGAATACATACATCTTTAACTTTGGCCATTAAAAGTCAGTCATGTCCAGGAGTTATGTCACCCCTTGAGTAGCCTCTGATTTACTAATAGTTTCTAATTTTGGAAAAATGTTTAGAATAAATATTACATTTAAAACATTTCTGTCAACATAGTCATTTTGATAGTAGGCTATTATAGCTAGCATAGACACTTACGTCACGTGTTGGTTTCATTATAAGACTTTTCATTTGTTTGCGGTTCCAGACAGATTTGTTTTCTGTGTTTTCGGTCCTTCAACGTTTCGGGTTCCCGACCCATGGTTTACCAAGTCAAAATTCCTTGTGTGTGAATACATTTGATGGTCAATATAACACCAAAAAGGTACGGGGAGCCCTTGGCGTTTCGTCATCCATGTTCTTCTTCACCAATCTTTGTGATAACAGTAACTTAACAACTCCTGAAGTCGCCCCCTGCTGGCTTGCAGAGGGAACTAAAAGAGTTTTTTTATCCTAAGAATATAGTCAGAGTTTGCCCAAATCTCTCTAAGGGCAATACGGAGATACTAATGCATGTTTTTATTACAAGTCGTATAGATGATTGTAAGGCCTTGCTTTCTATGTATTGCACCTTTACAATTCTTCCAAAGTTCAGCGGCACGTGTCATGACGAAGACCAGAAGGCGGGCTCATATTACACCAGTTTTTAAATCTCTGCATTGGCTCCCCGTGTGTTTCAGGATCAATTTTAAGGTTCTTTTCATGGTTTATAGATGTTTTTATGGTATTGGGCCTTCTTATCATACAGATTTGCTTTTACCCTATGAACCTTCCCGGGCCCTGAGATCCTCCGGCACTCATCTATTTATTCCCAAAGTCACAGGGTGGCATCTTTCCACCATTACGGCCCCGGTCTATGGAACAGCTTGCCAGAGGACCTCAAGGCTGCAGAGAATGTTCATGATTTTAGGAGCAGGCTTAAGACCCACCTGTTTGACTTGGCTTTTACCTTATATAATTTTATTGAAGTCATTTGTATTTTACTTTTTATCCTACTCGGGCGCCTTCTTATACGTCGAGGCCTGCTGGGGCAGCGGACTGAGAGCGGGGGACACAAACAGGCTGGACAAGCTGGTAAAGAAAGCCAGTAATGTGGTGGGAGTGGAGCTAGACTCTCTGGCGGTGTTGTCAGAGAGGAGAAGTCTAGCAAAAGTCCTAACCATTATTGACAACAACTCCCACCCACTACACTCGGACCTGGTGGAGAGAATGAGCACGTTCAGTGGAAGGCTCAGACTCCCAAAATGCAACACGGAACGGCACAGGAAGTCCTTCATACCAACAGCCATCAGACTGTATAATGCACATGTTCCTTTTTGGCTGTACTTAAATGTATAATGTATTTATATTATTTACATGTGAATAATGCTGTATAATAGACTGTGTTTATGTTATTCACATGTAAATAATGCTGTATAATGGACTGTATTTGTATTATTCACATGTGAATAATGCTGCATAAGACTCTTTATATTATTCACATGTGAATAATGCTGTATAATAGACTATTTATATTATTCACATGTGGAATAATGCTGTATAATAAACTATTTATATTATTCACATGTGGAATAATGCTGTATAATAGACTGTATTTATATTAACATGTAAATAATGCTGTATAATGGACTGCATTTGTATTATTCACATGTGAATAATGCTGTATAAGACTGTACTTCTATTATTCACAAGAGAAGAATGCTGTATAATAGACTATATTATTCACATGTGAATAGTGCTGTGTAATAGACTGTATTTATATTATTCACGTGTGAATAATGCTGTATAATAGACTGTATTTATATTATTCACATGTAAAAAAAATACCTAAGTGTTTATTGTCTATTGTGAGCGGACTGTGGTGCTGAATTTCCCCCAGGGATCAATAAAGTACTTTCTATTCTATTAGTTACATGTATGCAAGATTTAATTTTGTTATATTAATTTATTTATTTACTGTATATATATTTTTTTTCTATTAATCTTCATATGTATTACTTGCATTTTGTTGTTCATCTCTACACATGGCTCTTACTATTTTACAAGTTTTATTATTTTTGTTTTCCTCAAATGAGCCATCTGCCTGAGGGGTTATCGGCCGTGCTTGCGGGGGCGCTTTTGTGCCTGCGTCCTGGCGGCCACGGTCTGATGACCTCCTGGTGCAGATGTGATAGTGTTTACTCGCATGTCACTTCTGTACTCAACAATGCAATAATTGGCCCAAATAGTTGCATACATTTTGGTGATTTAACCACCAATTTAGTACCAATCATTGGTACTTTAACTTACTGTAACTTAATTCCAACCCTTGATGCTGAGGGCCAAGCAGGGAGGTAAAGGGTCCCATTTTTATTGTCTTTGGTATGACTCGGGCATCTGGTCAGGATGCCACCCAAACGCCTCCCTAGGGAGGTGTTTCGGGCACGTCCAAACGGTAGGAGGCCACAGGGAAGACACAGGACACGTTGGGAAGACTATCTCTCCCGGCTGGCCTGGGAAGACCTCGGGATCCCCCTGGGGAAGAACTGGACGAAGTGGCTGGGGAGAGGAAGGTCTAGGCTTCCCTGCTTAGGCTGCTGCCCCCGCGACCCGACCTCGGATAAGCGGAAGAAGATGGATGGATGGATGTAGTGCTGGGCGATATATCGAATATACTCGATATACCGCGGGTTTCTCTGTGCGATATAGAAAATGACTATATGGTGATATTAGAGTATATGTTCTCTCACAGTTGCTTTTAGCTGCGGGCATTACACTACAGGCTCGTCTCCCTCTTTCTTGTCTCTCCTTCTCACAGACAGTAAGTGCACTTTCTTACATTCGTCACATACGTATACGCTCTCGCGGAGCAGAGAGGTAGCAGCATGGGTATCGTTAAATGTTAGCTGTGGTGCGAGTGGTAAAACGAGATAAAGAAGGTGTGAATCTGGTAACAAATGAAGGAAGAAATAATTCCCAAGAAAAACAGCAGGGGGTCCACCGTCTGGCGGTGGTTTGGCTTCAAGCGGAAAGATGTCAAACAGACAACCGTAATATCACGTGTGCGGCAAAAGAGTTGCTAAAAAAAAGTAGCGTTACTGCTAATTTGTAGCATCGTTTGAAAAGTCACCCAAGTCGAGAATGAAGAGTGTTTGAAACTCCGCATGTCAACATCTCCGTTCGAAAAATCCCCAAGCAATCATTTCCACATCAACGCCGTATGCAAAAAATAGTCCACAACCGAAGGAGATAACGTCCACATAGCGAAGGACATACACTATTTAGGTTCCCATTATGCAGCTCATTTTTATTTGACAGTTATTGAAATATATTGTGTGACATCACGTTAGTGTTGTTGTGATAAGTCGTCTTAGTGACATCATGCACAAAAGTGCACTAAGAGCTTGTTTTAAAATGTCTCTGACAATCTTGCCCTTTCTGTTTTGGAAATGACATGAATGTTTGTGCCACTGCTTAATAAATGTGGTTTTAGTTCTGATTTCCCTCTCTGCATGAAAGTTTTAAATAATATATTAATACAGTATGAACAAGAATGTTTTTAATGTAGACACAGAATCATCATACTGCTGTGATTATATGCGTCAAGTGTTCATTCAAGGCTAAGGCAAAATATCGCGATATATATGCTGTATCGTGACATGGCTGAAAAATATCGAGATATTAACAAAAGGCCGTATCGACCAGCCCTACTTGAAACTCCGCATGTCAACATCTCGGTCGGTGCCAAACCCACAAAATGCCCAAGCCAACATTTCCACATCAACACTGAATGAAACAAATAGTCAACAACAGAGGCAGATACTGTCCACTGGAACCTACCACATAGTGAAGGAGATACACGATTTGATTTCCTATTACGCAGCTCATTTTTATTTGACAGTTCTTGAAATATCTTGTGTGACATCATGCACAAAAGTGCACTTTATCTGTTTTTAACTATTCTGTTCTGTACAAAAAGTGCACTTTCATTTAGTTTTGTTAAGTCATCTTAGTGACATCATGCACAAAAGTGCACTAAGAGCTTGTTTTAAAGGCCTACTGAAAGCCACTACTAGCGACCACGCAGTCTGATAGTTTATATATCAATGATGAAATCTTAACATTGCAACACATGCCAATACGGCCTTTTTAGTTTACTAAATTGCAATTTTAAATTTTGCGCGGAAGTATCATGCTAAAACGTCGCGGTATGATGACGCGTGCGCGTGACTTCTCGCATTGTAGATTACATTTTGTTCCAGCAACGTTCCCAGCTATAAGTCGTCTGTTTTTAATCGCATAATTCCACAGTATTATGGACGTCCGTGTTGCTGAATATTTTGCAATTTTTTTCAATGAATAATGGATACGTCAAAGAAGAAAGCTGTAGGTGGGAAGCGGTGTATTGCGGCCGCATTTAGCAACACAAACACAGCCGGTGTTTCATTGTTTACATTCTCGAAAGATGACGGTGAAGCTTTACTATGGAACAGAGCGGTCAAGCGAACACGGTTGGATTGGACCACACACACATAAAGTACAGTGTATTATGCAGCGATCATTTCGAAAGATCGTGTTTCGAAGAGGGTCCCTTGCGAAGGGCAGAGGTGGGCATCGCCACCACCCGTCGACTGGTGCTGAAGAAAGGTGCGGGGCCGACCTTCAGGTTGTACAGGTACAACCATATAATCTCACTAAAACACTAGTAACTCAATAAGCAGATAAGGGATTTTCCAGAATTATCCTAGTAAATGTGTCTAATAACATCTGAATCGCTCTCACTGCCCTCGCTTTTTTTTCTTTCTAAGCCTTCACTCTCACTATCCTCATCCATGAATCTTTCATCCTTGCTCAAATTAGTGGGGAAATTGTCGCTTTCTTGGTCTGAATCGCTCTCGCTGCTGGTGGTTCATGTGTGAGGAGCTCTACAACCAAACATCGTCTGCTACTTCCGGTACAGGCAAGGCTTTTTTATTAGCGACCAAAAGTTGCGAACTTTATCACGGATGTTCTCTACTAAATCCTTTCAGCAAAAATATGGCAATATCGCGAAATGATCAAGTATGACACATAGAATGGACCTGCTATCCCTGTTTAAATAAGAACATCTCATTTCAGTAGGCCTTTAAGAACTCTGTCCTTTCACCCCCAAAAAGTGGGCGCCACTAAGAAGCAAAGAGAAGTAGGTCAAGTTGGTTAAGTTTAATTAATAATGGAGACTACAAAGTAGAAAGATGGAGGTGGGAAGCTTTTAGCCTTTAGCCACACAAACACAGCCGGTGTTTCCTTGTTTTACATTCCCGGATGTGACGCTTTACTATGGAACAGAGCGGTCAAGCGGACATGGTTGCTGACCACATGACAGGCAGGTTTCGGTGAGAAAATTGTGCTAATAAATCGGCTCTCACTGTAGACATGAGCGGAGCTTGCATCCTCCTGCAGCTGCGGACTATTACTTCCTCCCGCCGGAGACACTGGTGGTCACCACACCTCTCTGAATTTCAGGTACCATATAATCTCACTAAAACACTAGTAACACAATAAGCAGATAAGGGATTTTCCAGAATTATCCTAGTAAATGTGTCTAATAACATCTGAATCGCTCCCACTGCCCTCGCCTTTTTTTCTTTCCTCTAGTCCAGGGGTCGGGAACCTTTTTGGCTGAGAGAGCCAAAAAGCCAAATATTTTAAAATGTATTTCCGTAAGAGTGAATTAGTGAAGTGAATTATATTTATATAGCGCTTTTCTCAAGTGACTCAAAGCGCTTTACATAGTGACACTCAATATCTAAGTTACATTTAAACCAGTGTGGGTGGCACTAGGAGCAGTTGGGTAAAGTGTCTTGCCCAAGGACACAACGGCAATGACTAAGATGGCGGAAGCGGGAATTGAACCTGCAACCCTCAAGTTGCTGGCACGGCCACTCTACCAACCGAGCTATGCCGCCCATATAATATCTTTTTTAACACTGAACGAGTGCATTTTAAGTAAGACCAACATTTCTAGAGTATAATAGGTCTCTTATTATTTGTAATAACATTGTTATTCTGAAGCTAACTGTGGCGAGGGCGTGGCCCGCGGGCCTGCAGCGAAGCGGGGTGTGCCAGGACCGGCCTTGAAATCAGCGACAGGTGCATAGATGGCCCACCTGGGCCTTGTTATCTAATCACCTGTCGCTCTGTTATAAGCAGCAGCCAGGAGGAGAGACGGGGTTGGAGCTGGAGCCAGAGCGTGAGCGAAAGAGAAAAAGACAATTGCTGGAAAGCAATTGTGAAGTGTGAATTATATTTATATAGCGATTTTCTCAAGTGACTCAAAGCGCTTTACATAGTGACACCCAATATCTAAGTTACATTTAAACCAGTGTGAGTGGCACTGGGAGCAGGTGGGTAAAGTGTCTTGCCCAAGGACACAACGGCAGTAACTAGGATGGCACAAGCGGGAATCGAACCTGCAACCTGAAAAATAAAACAATATTGTAACCCTGAAACAGGCTCTCATGTTGGTGCTTGGTGGTCTGAAGAACCCCAGGAGGCCCAACCCCGCACTAACCAATAATAAATAACTTCTTACCATTAACACAACTTCTTGAACATAAATAATGCATGAGAATGTTTTATATTTTGAACGTTATTTTTAACACTGTGATTACAAGTGGAATTAAAGCTGCAAGCAGCGTTGGACGGGCCCGCCTTTGGCTGCTGCCCCCGTGACCCAAACCCGGATAAGCGGTAGAAGCATGGATAGTAGCTGCTATTATTACAGGGTATTGTGTGTAGAAATTTGAGGACAAAAAAGATTTAATTCCATTTCACATTGTCATTGTCTACTGTTAGTCCTAAGTGTCCCAATACTTTTGCTTAGTGTTAGTTCTAAGTGTCCCAATACTTTTGTCCAGTGGTAGTAGCCATCTTGAGACAACAGCAGCGCAGCAGCATCAGCGCAGTTGATCTTTGAAGGGTCATAAAATCAAAACCGGAGCAGTAATCAAAACTCCTTCCATAACTTTTAATCAGAAGGGTTCAATCTCTCTCCTGTGCGAGTTTGAAGCCGAAACGACAAAGGCGCTCAGAGGAGATAACGTTTGAAGAAAGGTGACGGGTTTTTACAAAACTTTTGTTTTGAAGGGGTAATTGCCAACTTCCTGTTGATTTTTGCTGAAGGTTGTCAATTATTAAAATGTAGGTCTAAGTGAGACCTACATAGAAGTTTTTGTTTCATGTCTCTCCAACATTCATACCGGAAGTTACAGGCAGTTTTGTTCCTGTTTTCTTCCTAGGAGCAGTTTTTTCTGTGTTTTATTCAAAAATTGCGTTAGAGCGCAATTTTGAGTTTTGGGGTTTGTTTTTTTCAATCCATCGCAATTTTTGCCAGTCCTGATGTGTGTGTCAAGTTTGGTGAGTTTTGAAGCATATTGAGAGGGTCAAAATACAGCGCAAAGAGAAAAAAATAGCTTTTTTTTTAGGCAAATTTTGCTTTGAAGGGTTTTTGCCAATTTTTTTTTAATTTTTGCCGTATAAAGTAAAATTATGAAATCTAGGTCTAAGTCGGTCCTACATAGAGGTTTTGGTTTCATGTCTCTACGACATTGCTAACAGAAGTTACAAGCAGTCTGTTGTTTTTTCGTAGGGGGCGCTAGAACGCATTTTTGATTTTTGGGGTTTGGTTTTTTTTATTAGATGGCAATTTTCGCCAGTTCTGATGAGTGTGTGAAATTTGGTGAGTTTTGAAGCATGGTCAGGGGGTCAAATTACAGTTCAAAGAGGCGCAGGAATAATAATAAAGAATAATTAAAGCTGCAAGCAGCGTTGGTCGGGTCCGCCTTTGGCTGCTGCCCCCGAGACCCACGGCCGGATAAGCATTAGAAGACGCCTTGGAGCCACTAATTTGAGAATCTAATGCATTGTGAAAGTAATGCAGTTGTTGTATTGAAGTGAAAATATCAAACTTCCTGTAGATTTTTGCTAAAGTATGTTAATTATTCAAATGTAGGTCTAAGTGAGACCTACATAGTGGTTTTTGTTTCATGTCTCTCTGACATTCCTACCGGAAGTTACAAGCAGTTTTGTCTGTGTTTTCTTCCTAGGAGCAGTTTGTCTGTGTTGTATTCCTAGGGGGAGCTAGAGCGCAATTTTGAGTTTTGGGGTTTGGTTTTTTTATTAGCTCGCAATTTTTGCCAGTCCTGATGTGTGTGCCAAGTTTGGTGAGTTTTGAAGCATTTTAAGGGGGTCAAATTACAGCAAAAAGAGGCAAAAATTACATTTTTTAGGAAACTTTGCGCAGGGGTTCTTTGAAGGCGCGTAAAATCAAAACCGGAGCAGTAATCAAAACTCTGATCTATACTTTTAATCAGAAGGGTCCAAACTCTCTCCTGTGCGAGTTTGAAGCCTTCAATAGGTCCTTTGGCCATTGCCAAAGTTTGGCAATGGGCCATGCGGGCCCTAATTATTCATTACTTATCGTGTTAAGCAGTGTCAGCTCAGATTTATCCGAGAGCCAGATGCAGTCATCAAAAGAGCCACATCTGGCTCGCGAGCCATAGGTTCCCTACCCCTGCTCTAGTCCTTTACTCTAACTTTCCTCATCCATGAATCTTTCATCCTCGCTCAAATTAATGGGGAAATAGTCACTTTCTCGGTCCGAATCGCTCTCGCTGCTGGTGGCCATGATTGTAAACAATGTTCAGATGTGAGGAGCTCCACAACTTGTGACGTCACGCGCACATTTTCTGCTACTTCGGGTACAGGCAAGGCTTTTTTATTAGCGACCAAAAGTTGCGAACTTTATCGTGGATGTTCTCGACTAAATCCTTTCAGCAAAAATATGGCAATATCGAAATAAGAAAATCTCCTTTCAGTAGGCCTTTCACTCCCAAAAAGTGTGCGCCACTAAGAAGCAAAGAGAAGTAGGTCAAGTTGTTGTCGTGGAGGTCCAGAAAGGAGCGAGTTGGCATGTTTGCGTTACATTTAACATGGCGGCCTGTCACAAATGGTGACAGCGACTACATAAATCACAGCAGCTGTAAAAAAAAAAAAGGAACAAAGTGTACTCTTGATGATAAAAGATGAGAGTTGATTTCTCAGAATGTCACAAACTACGACATGTCTTTTAAGACCACTTCCGGAGTCGGTTTACTCACCTCAAATGGACGAAGACGCGGAGAAAAAAAAAGCGCATGAATGAAAAGTGTCGCGGTGGCAATTCTTCGTGACCGGCTCAGCGAGTGACGACAGGCCGCTGGCAGGGCGACACCAGCCGGGTTAGCTGGCGGAGAGAGACGCGGGTTAGCCTGGAGCTAACAGCTTAGCATGGAGCTAGCTCGTTAGCATGGAGCTTGTTTACTTCCAGCTGTCAACTTTGGACGTCTTGGCGCCCTTTTTCCCAAGCCGCGGTAACGTTGGAGAGGAACTTTTTCGACACTTTCGGCTTCCAAGGTGGGATACTTTAACCGCACTCTTGACGCGCGACGGGCGCCATCGTCTTTCTGCTGGATGTTTGACTCGCAGCTTTCTCCGAAAGCCCGGAAGCGGACGACACAAAATGGAGGGGAGGCAAGTGTCACGTGTGACGTTCGTGAACGAGTCGTGTGTTTTTAAACGGCTCTTTTTGAACGAGGACCCGATTCGCAGTGGCGGGTCGTTCGTTGGAAAGACGCTTGAAAAAAAAATTGACAAGAAAAATAGCAGCGTTTGGATTCATTTTTGTGTTAGTTTTACTGTTAATTGTTTTTATTTTTTTTAAACTTTTCTACTTATTTTTTTTTATTTGTAAACGTTACAAGGAAGCAATTACTGGTCGCCTGTGGAGCTAAAACATTTAAATTTTAGCTATACCAGAAAAAATGATACAATTAAAGGCCTACTGTACTGAGATTTTCTTATTCAAACGGGGATAGCAGCTCCATTCTATGTGTCATACTTGATCATGTCGCGATATTGCCATATTTTTGCTGAAAGGATTTAGTAGAGAACATCCACGATAAAGTTTGCAACTTTTGGTCGCTAATAGAAAAGCCTTGCCTTGACGTCACGAGTTGCAGGGCTCCACACATATTCACATTGTTTGTAATGGGAGCCACCAGCAGTAAGAGCAAATCGGACCGAGAAAGCGACAATTTCCCCGTTAATTTGAGCGAGGATGAAAGATTCATGAATTAGGAGGACTAGAAAAAAAAAAGAAGAAAAAAAAGCGACAGCTCTGGGCGGCGCCAGTGTGAACGTTTCAGATGTAATTAGACACATTTACAATATCATTCTGGAAGATCCCTTATCTACTTATTGTTTTAATAGTGTTTTAGTGAGATTTTAAAGATTGTAAAGACATACCTCGAGGTATGGTGCAGTATAGCTCGGTTGGTAGAGCGGCCGTGCCAGCAACTTGAGGGTTGCAGGTTCGATCCCCGCTTCCACCATCCTAGTCACTGCCGTTGTGTCCTTGGGCAAGACACTTTATCCCCCTGCTCCCACTGCCACCCACACTGGTTTAAATGCAACTTAAATATTGGGTTTCACTATGTAAAGCGCTTTGAATCACTTGAGAAAAGCGCTATATAAATATAATTCACTTCGGATGGCTGCGGTGAACAGGCAGTGTTTTAGAGAGAAGCCGAGGAGCCAAACACACAGCTGCCTTTTTTGACAGCTGCTGCAGGACGACGAATAATCCACTGATGTCTCCGGTAAAATACATAAATCATAATTTCCCCATCCAAAAACATGCTGGTTGACGTAGAGAAAACATGTCCGCTTGACCGCTCTGCGTTAAAGCTTCACAACAAACAAATAAACATCGGCTGTGTCTCGGTGCTAAAAACAGCTGTAATCCACCGCTTTCCACCAACAGCATTCTTCTTTGACGTCTCCATTATTAAACGAACAAATTGCAAAAGATTCAGCAACACAGATGTCCAAAAATACTGTGTAATTATGCGATTAAAGCAGACGACTTTTAGCCGCTAGTGGTGCAGTGCTAATATTTCCTGACAGTCCGTGACGTCACGCGTACGCATCATCATTCCGCGACGTTTTCAACAAGAAACTCGCGGGAAATTTAAAATTGCGATTTAGTAAACTAAAGCGGCCGTATTGGCATGTGTTGCAATGTTAATATTTCATCATTGATATATAAACTATCAGACTGCATGGTCGCTAGTAATGGCTTTCAGTAGGCCTTTAAATAAAAAAAGACAATTAAAAGTTAAAATATTTTTTAAAAAGTTAACCCAAATGTTTGTTTGACCTTGACTTGTTTTCTATTTCAGTTGACAGTGTGGTGAATCTGCATTAAAAAAAAACAACAAAAAAAAACGGTTCTCAAACAAATTCGAACCGGTTCTCAATGTTCCTTTTAAAGGATCCGTTTAAAATATTAGCTCATTATTTTTGTTACTTTTGTAATTATTTTTTAGATCAAGGAAGCCGTTGAGATAATATGTGGAACTAAATCATTTAAATATATTCCAAAGTATCAGCTATTATTTATTTTTTGTTTTGTTTTATTGTACATATTCTTTAAGGTGGTGGCATCATTATTTTCAACTTTCCCTCGCCTTAAAAACTTTGTAGCACAATAGTATTCTACAGAAAAATACACAAATAATGAATAAAAATCCAATGTAGTTGTGTATATGAAAAGTAATAATAAAGATATAAACATATATCAATCAATGAATGTTTATTTATATAGGCCTAAATCACAAATGTCTCATAGGACTGCACAAACCACTACGACTACAACATCCTGGGAAGAACCCACAAAAGGGCAAGGAAAACTCACATCCAGTGGGACGCCAGTGACAATGCTGACTATGAGAAACCTTGGAGAGGACCTCAAATGTGGGCAACCCCCCCCCCCCCCCCCTCTAGGAGACAGAAAGCAATGGATGTCGAGCGGGTCTAACATGATACTGTGAAAGTTCAATCCATAGTGGCTCCAACACAGCAGCCAGAGTCCCGTCCACAGGAAACCATCCCAAGCGGAGGCGGATCAGCAGCGTAGAGATGTCCCCAACCGATACACAGGCGAGCGGTCCATCCTGGGTCTCGACTCTGGACAGCCAGTACTAAAGCGTTACTAAAACGGCCTTCTTTCATCTCCGTAATATCGCTAAAATTCGCTCCATTTTGTCCACTAAAGACGCTGAGATCATTATCCATGCGTTTGTTACGTCTCGTCTCGATTACTGTAACGTATTATTTTCGGGTCTCCCCATGTCTAGCATTAAAAGATTACAGTTGGTACAAAATGTGGCTGCTAGACTTTTGACAAGAACAAGAAAGTTTGATCACATTACGCCTATACTGTATATACCTTTATATACATATATACATACATATATACCTATACTGTATATACCTTTATATACATATATACATACATATATACCTATACTGTATATACCTTTATATACATATATACATACATATATACCTATACTGTATATACCTTTATATACATATATACATACATATATACCTATACTGTATATACCTTTATATACATATATACATACATATATACCTGTACTGGCTCACCTGCACTGGCTTCCTGTGCACTTAAGATGTGACTTTAAGGTTTTACTAATTACGTATAAAATACTACACGGTCTAGCTCCAGCCTATCTTGCCGATTGTATTGTACCATATGTCCCGGCAAGAAATCTGCCTTCAAAGGACTCCGGCTTATTAGTGATTCCCAAAGCCCCAAAAAAAGTCTGTGGTCTATAGAGCGTTTTCCGTTCGGGCTCCAGTACTCTGGAATGCCCTCCCGGTAAAAGTTCGCGATGCCACCTCAGTAGAAGCATTTAAGTCTGACCTTAAAACTCATCTGTATACTCTAGCCTTTAAATAGACCTCCTTTTTAGACCAGTTGATCTGCCGCTTCTTTTCTTTTTTCTCCTATGTCCCCCCCTCTCTTGTGGAGGGGGTCCGGTCCGATGACCATGGATGAAGTACTGGCTGTCCAGAGTCGAGACCCAGGATGGACCGCTCGCCTGTGTTTCGGTTGGGGACATCTCTACGCTGCTGATCCACCTCCGCTTGGGATGGTTTCCTGTGGACGGGACTCTCGCTGCTGTCTTGGATCCGCTTGAACTGAACTCTCGCGGCTGTGTTGGAGCCACTATGGATTGAACTTTCACAGTATCATGTTAGACCCGCTCGACATCCACGGCTTTCGGTCCCCTAGAGGGGGTGGGGGGGGCTTGCCCACATCTGAGGTCCTCTCCAAGGTTTCTCATAGTCAGCATTGTCACTGGCGTCCCACTGGATGTGAATTCTCCCTGCCCACTGGGTGTGAGTTTTCCTTGCCCTTTTGTGGGTTCTTCCGAGGATGTTGTAGTCGTAATGATTTGTGCAGTCCTTTGAGACATTTGTGATTTGGGGCTATATAAATAAACATTGATTGATTGATTGATACTTCATCCATGGGAAGGGGGGTGGGGGGGACAGAGGAGAAAAAGAAAAGAAGACATCATTCAAAATGTGAATTAAAAATAGTATTTTACAGCAAAAATACACAAATAATGAGTAAAAATCAAATGTAGTCGTGTATATGAAAAGTAATAATAAAGATATAAACATATAAGAAATAATTCAAAATGTAAATTAAAAGTAGTATTTTACAGCAAAAATACACAAATAATGAGTAAAAATCAAATGTAGTCGTTTATATGAAAAGTAATAATAAAGATATAAACATATAAGAAATAATTCAAAATGTGAATTAAAAATAGTATTTTACAGAAAAAATACAAAAACTGAGTATAAAATCAAATGTAGTTGAGTATATGAAAAGTAATAATAAAGTTATATAAATATATAATAAGACATCATTCAACATGTGAATCAAAAGTAGTATTTTACAGCAAAAATACACAAATAATGAGTAAAAATCAAATGTAGTCGTGTATATGAAAAGTAATAATAAAGATGTATAAATATATAATAAGACATCATTCAAAATGTGAATTAAATGTAGTCCGGTCCGATCCGGTGGCCATGTACTGCTCGCCTGTGTATCGGCTGGGGACATCTCTAAGCTGCTGATCAGCCTCCTCTTGGGATGGTTTCCTGCTGGCTCCGCTGTGAACGGGACTCTCGCTGCTGTGTTGGATCCATTATGGATTGATCTTTCACAGTATCATGTTCTCATAGTCATCATTGTCACCGACGTCCCACTGGGTGTGAGTTTTCCTTGCCCTTATGTGGGCCTACCGAGGATGTCGTAGTGGTTTGTGCAGCCCTTTGAGACACTAGTGATTTAGGGCTATATAAGTAAACATTGATTGATTGATTGATATTTTACAGCAAAAATACACAAATAATGAGTAAAAATCAAATGTAGTCGTGTATATGAAAAGTAATAATAAAGATATAAACATATAAGAAATAATTCAAAATGTGAATTAAAAATAGTATTTTGCAGAAAAAATACAAAAACAATGAGTATAAAATCAAATGTAGTTGAGTATATGAAAAGTAATAATAAAGTTATATAAATATATAATAAGACATCATTCAAAATGTGTATTAAAAGTAGTATTTTACAGCAAAAATACACAAATAATGAGTAAAAATCAAATGTAGTCGTGTATATGAAAAGTAATAATAAAGATATAAACATATAAGAAATAATTCAAAATGTGGATTAAAAATAGTATTTTATAGAAAAAATACAAAAACTGAGTATAAAATCAAATGTAGTTGAATATATTAAAAGTAATAATAAAGTTATATAAATATATAATAAGACATAATTCAGTAAATGTAATGAAAATGTAGGAAAAAAGGAAAAAAATCACTACGATTATAATAATGTTTACAAACATTTTTATGTTACCATCGTTTATAAATAAACCAAATTTGATCTTGATTGAAGAGATCGTATTCTCAAAAGTGTTTCTACTTCCGGTAGAGATCTTTCCCCACTTCCGGTGAAGATGGCGCTGAGCAGAGGCGTCGGGGCGCTATGGAGGACATCCAAGGTGTTGACGTCCACGAAGCCTCTCCTCTCTCTCGCTTCGGCCCGAACTCAGGGCTCAGTTAGCGGGGACGGAGTGCCGCGGACCTCCTTGTCGGTGCCTCCGTGGCCGGAAAGCAAGCTGCCGCCGGAGGAGGATCAGCGGCGCCAACACGCCGCCTTGCTGCGGGCCGTCAACCGGCGGATAGAAAGCCTGGACTTCGGTCGCCTGTTCGCGGTGGTCCACTTCGCCGGCCGCCAGTGGAAGGTCACCGACGAGGACCTGATCTTGATCGAGAACCACATCGACGCGGACTGCGGCGAGCGGATCCGGATGGAGAAGGTCCTGCTGGTCGGGGCGGAGGACTTCACGCTGGTCGGTAGGCCTCTGCTGGGGAAGGAGCTGGTCCGGGTCGAGGCCACCGTCATCGAGAAGACCGAGTCCTGGCCCAAAGTCCACATGGTGTTCTGGAAGAGACACCGCTTCCAGCGCAAGAAGATTATCGTCCAACCTCAGACGGTGCTGAGGATCAACCGCATTGAAGTGGCCCCCAGACTGGCATGAGGCTCGGATCTAGTCCTGGTGGCCCCCAGACTGGCATGAGGCTAGGATCTAGTCCTGGTGGCCCCCAGACTGGCATGATCCTCAGAACTAGTCTTGTGGACCCCAGACTGGCATGATCCTCAGAACTAGTCTTGTGGACCCCAGACTGGCATGATCATCAGAACTAGTTTTGTGGACCCCAGACTGGCATGATCATCAGAACTAGTCTTGTGGACCCCAGACTGGCATGATCATCAGAACTAGTCTTGTGGACCCCAGACTGGCATGATCATCAGAACTAGTCTTGTGGACCCCAGACTGGCATAATCATCAGAACTAGTCTTGTGGACCCCAGACTGGCATGATCATCAGAACTAGTCTTGTGGACCCCAGACTGGCATGATCATCAGAACTAGTCTTGTGGACACCAGACTGGCATGATCATCAGAACTAGTCTTGTGGACCCCAGACTGGCATGATCATCAGAACTAGTCTTGTGGACCCCAGACTGGCATAATCATCAGAACTACTCTTGTGGACCCCAGACTGGCATGATCATCAGAACTAGTCTTGTGGACCCCAGACTGGCATGATCATCAGAACTACTCTTGTGGACCCCAGACTGGCATGATCATCAGAACTAGTCTTTTGGACCCCAGACTGGCATGATCATCAGAACTACTCTTGTGGACCCCAGACTGGCATGATCATAAGAACTACTCTTGTGGACCCCAGACTGGCATGATCATCAGAACTACTCTTGTGGACCCCAGACTGGCATGATCATCAGAACTAGTCTTGTGGACCCCAGACTGGCATAATCATCAGAACTAGTCTTGTGGACCCCAGACTGGCATGATCATCAGAACTAGTCTTGTGGACCCCAGACTGGCATGATCATCAGAACTACTCTTGTGGACCCCAGACTGGCATGATCATCAGAACTAGTCTTGTGGACCCCAGACTGGCATGTTCATCAGAACTAGTCTTGTGGACCCCAGACTGGCTTTATCATCAGAACTAGTCTTGTGGACCCCAGACTGGCTTGATCATCAGAACTAGCCTTGTGGACCCCAGACTGGCTTGATCATCAGAACTAGTCTTGTGGACCCTGGACTGGCACGATCATCAGAATTAGTCCTGGTGAACCACAGACTCGCGTTATCCTCATATATATTCCTGGTGAACCAGACTGGCATGATTCTCAGATCTAGTCCTGGTGAACCAGACTGGCATGATCCTCAGAACTAGTCTTGTGGATCCCAGACTGGCATGATCCTCAGATCTAGTCCTGGTGAACCACAGACTGGCATGATCCTCAGAACTAGTCCTGGTGAACCCCAGGCTGGCTTGATCCTCAGAAGTAGTCCTGGTGAACCCCAGACTGGCTTGATCCTCAGAAGTAGTCTTGTTGAACCCAGACTGGCATGATCCTCAGAATTAGTCCTGGTGTACCCCAGACCTCAGAACTGGTCCTAGTCTAGCACACACATGGACTCTTTAGACCTGAACTGTTGCCTTAATGTAAATAAAATGTTTGGTTAACTGACTGCTTCCTGGTTTCGACTTTTGTCTAAAATATAATGAATGTGAATGTTGTCTATCTGTGTTGGCGATGAGGTGGCGACTTGTCCAGGGTGTACCCCGCCTTCCGCCCGATTGTAGCCTAGATAGGCACCAGTGCCGCCCGCGACCCCAAAGGGAATAAGCGGTAGAAATGGATGGATGGATAATGTTAGTGTTATTATGATTATTTGATAAGTTAAATATTCCTAAAATAGATATTTTTAGGAACCAGACAAAAATGGATTTGTAAAGATAAAATATGAGCAAAATATAAATTTATCTAAAAATTAATATTGGTTATGGATTTTTTGGGAGGTTACAAATCGTGTTTTGGTTGCGAATTTTTTGTGGCTATATTTTTGTTTGCAAAATTTTAACAAATAGTTTGTGGAAAAAAAAGTTTCCTTTTTTTGGGGTGACAATATTTTGCGTTAATTTTTTGGGGGGTAAAATGTTTTTTGTTTACACTTTTTGGGATACAAAACGTTTTTTGTTTACACTTTTTTAATTGTAAAATAGTTTTTGTACATACAAATCATTTTTTTTTTCAGTACAAATAGTTTTGACTGCAATTTTTGGGCGATAAATAGTTTCAAGGCCACGGGGAAGACCCAGGACACGTTGGGAAGACTATGGTAAGAGCTGGACTAAGTGGCTGGGGAGAGGAGAGTCTGGGCTTCCTTGCTTAGGCTGCTGCCCCCGCGACCCAACCGCGGATAAGCGAAAGAAGATGGATGGATGGATGAGTTCCATCCATCCATTTACTACCGCTTATTCCCTTTGGGGACGCGGGGGGTGCTGATGCCTCTCAGTTACAATCGGGCGGAAGTCGGGTTACACCCTGGACAATCTCATCATAGATGAGTTCCAAGTTTTCAAAAACGTGTTTTTGGGCAGTAAATAATTTATTTGGTTACAACAAATTTTTAGGTTAAAATATTTTGGGGGTAAAAATCGATTTTTGTTTTGTTACATATTGCTTTTCTCAAAAAAAGTCACAAGTTAATCTAGTGGGCGGAGCCTCATCTAACCTGCTCGGTGGCCTAGTGGTTAGTCTGTCCGCTCTGAGTAGGTCGTGAGTTCAAACCCCCCGTCCGAGTCATACCAAAGACTACAAAAATGACCTCCCTGCTTGGCACTCAGCACCAAAGGTTAGAATTGGGGGTTAAATCACCAAAAGGATTTCCTGAGCGCGGCCACTGCTGCTGCTCACAGCTCCCCTCACCTCCCAGAGGGGTGGAACAAAGGGACGGCTCAAACACAGACAGTAATTTGGAGTACTTTAACTTTTAAACAATAGGTTAGAATTGGTCAGGATCGCCCAACGCTTATATTTGGTATTTTCCCTCCAAATGAGGGCGGAAGTAGTCAACAGCCCATATATGGTCACGGCATCCTAAAAAAAATCTACAAAAAAAAAAGTTTTTTCTTTGAAAATATTCTTTAAAAATTCCAAAGTTTGTTTGCAAATCTTTTATAAGTTTGGTTGCTAAAAAAAAAACACACAATTCCCTCCACAATAAAAGGAGTGAGCAGGCCTCACTTCAAAAGTCTTTTATTGTTGTAAGAAACCTCCTTCAATTCAGCAGGAAATGGAAGAAGTGAAGGCACTGTTGGAACGCTCCACCTCGGTGCTAGCGTGCTAATCGCTACCTGGGACAAAGAAGAAGTGACACCAGGAAGTACCGACCCGCTCGTCTTCGTCACGTTTGAAGAAACCGCTGTTGTCATGGCAACGGCCCCCTGGTGCGATAGCAGCTAGACGAGTGGCTTCTTCAGGTCCCTAGAAGTGGTTTCTTTAAAACAACATTTCCAGGATGATCTTCAACAGTCCGATGAGAACGGTCCAGAATATAGACTCGTCTTCCTCCAAGTCCTCGCCGGACGGCTCGGCGGGTTTCTTCAGTTTGCGAGAGGCCTCCGAGTCAAAGGGGTCCGCCGCCGGCGTCTGGTCGTAGAAGACCCTCATCTCGAACTCGCTCTCCCGGTGAGACGGGTGCCCGTAGACGGCGATGCCCACGGGCCGGGCGAAGTGGGCGGGCACCAGCACCAGGTCGCGGCCGCAGGTGGCCGACTGCAGTGTGTAGGCGTCGAAGGTGGGCCGCAGCGTCTGGTCCGACACGTACAGGTCGGCGTCGCCGGTCAGGCTGCGCATGTGCAGCGCCACCGCGCCGTCGTGGTTGAGCCGCAGGTAGCTGTAGTTCCCCGCCCCCACGTGGCCCTGGACCACGTGCAGCAGGAGCCACTCCTCGGGCACGCCGTCCTCCTCGTCCATCGAGCTCGCCGCCCCTCGCAACTGCAGCAGCAGGAGGGCGACGGCCAGGGTGCGGCGGCTCAGCGTCATGGCCGACACATCTGTCAATCAATGACAAGGCGGGGCCTAGATGGTCACATCAGTGGGTACATAAACTTCTTACTTCCACATTCCATTCATACATATATAAATATATATATACACATACATATATACACATATACATACATACATATATGTATATATATATATATACACACACACACACACACACATATACACGTATATTTATGTATATACAAATATATACATAATACATATATATACACATATATGTATGTAGATATATCTATATATACACACACATATATGTGTATATTATATATATATATATATATATATATATTAGGGATGCACCGATTAATCGGTAACCGAATATATTCGGCCGAATATGGCAAAAAAAGCCACATTCGGCCTTCGGTGGATTGAGTTAAAAACAAGGCCGAATAGTGGCGTGTGACGCAATTTTTTGACGCGGTGACGCAATCAACCAACGTGCAGTGACGTTGGGATATGTTGTGTACCTGTATAAGTGTATGAGGTTACAAGCACACACTTATTGAGATTTAGTGGGGCCTCTGTTTACATTATTAGCCTGTTGTGTAGGCTACCTGTATAAGTGTATGAGGTTACAAGCACACACTTATTGAGATTTACTTGAGCCTTCTGTTTACATTATTAGCATATCTACTGTGGCTAGGCAGACTTTTGCCAAAAGGACAATAATTCATTTGTTGTGGGTTTATCCACTTTAATGCACTTTATCTTTTTTTTGGAATGCATGTTTTGTTTGAAGGCCTAATATGAATGAAAAACTTTGTGCTTTTTTTGAAAAGCAAAGGCTACTGGAATATTAAAAAAATGTCAATATTCAATAAAAAATTACTTTATTTGAAAAACATGTCTATATATTTATTCTAGGCTATTTATCCCATATAAAAAAATTGTGAAAAACTGCATTCATTATTCGGTATTCGGCCAAGCGTTTAAATTTTATTCGGCTTCGGCCACAAATTTTCATTTCGGTGCATCCCTAATATATATATATATATATATATATATATATATATATATATATTCACACATACATATACATACATACGACTGATGCTAAAAATAATGGATAGCTGCAGTCTAATAATGTTGCACATTTTCACAGTGAAGATGAACCACATGAATATCAATAATCATCCACGTCGACCGATTAAAACACTTTTATCCTGATACACTTTTCAGCCAGTTTAGACACCTTCATAACACCCATAGACTCCTTTTTTTGATTCAAGTACCCCCTAATCAGAGCAAAGCATTTTTTGGTTGAAAAAAAGAGATAAAGAAGTAAAATACAGCACTATATCATCAGTTTCTGATTTATTAAATTGTATAACAGTGCAAAATATTGCTCATTTGTAGTGGTCTTTCTTGAACTATTTGGGAAAAAAGATATAAAAATAACTAAAAACTTGTTGAAAAATAAACAAGTGATTCAATTATAAATAAAGATTTCTACTAGGGGTGTAAGGGTAAGTGTATTTGTATTGAACCGGGGTTTCGGTTCGGTACGAGGGTGTATCAAACGAGTTTGTATTCTAAAGTCTTAACAAGCTGCTCTGCTTTCTGCCTCTGTCTGAGCAGTGAGCACCCAGCATTGGCCCGCCCACACAACCATCTGATTGGTTACATACAAAGCCAATCAGCAGTGCGTATTAAGAGCGATGTAACAGCCAATCAGCAGTGCGTATTCAGAACGCATCTTGTAAATGCTTCATTGTCGAGCAGACATGTGTTTAGCAGCGGACATCATACACTCTTTTACACACCACATTTACTTGAGTAACTTTTGGGATAAATTGTACATCTACGAGTAGTTTTTATGCAACATACTTTTACTTTTACTTGAGTAAATTTATAGGGAAGAAACGCTACTTTTACTCCGTTCCATTTATCTACATTCAGCTCGTTACTCGCTACTTTTTTTAATCGGTCTATTAATGTTTGTTTTGGTTAATGACAGAGCTTCAAAGTAGGATCCACGCATGCCTGCGTTTCACCAATCACATGCAGTCACTGGTGACGTTGACCAATCAAACAGAGCCAGGCAGTCACATGACCCGACTTAAACAAGTTGAAAAACGTATTGGGGTGTTACCATTTAGTGGTCAATTGTAGGGAATATGTACTGTACTGTGCAATCTAATAATAAAAGTTTCAATCAATCAAAAGTGTAAAGGAAAAAAGACACTTTATTTCAACCGTACTTCCCGTCAAAAGCCTAAAGTCTGATCGCACAGTTCCTGTCTTCACAATAAAAGTGCCGCTCCATCGCGCCTGCGCTAACAAAATAAGAGTCTCCGAAAGCCAGCACTAACAAACTAACAAGCTACGGAGTTTGACGCCAATGTATTTCTTGCAAAGTGTATAAAAACCAATATGGAAGCTGGACAAATAAGATGCCAAAAACCAACGACTTTCATGTGGTATTAGACAGAAAAGAGGAACTTTTTTTCTCCTCCATTTGAAAACGTGGACGTTATCAGCACTATACTGTCTGATTCCAATCAATGCAAGTCATCAGAATCAGGTAATACACCAACTTATATTCTTGTCTTCATGAAATATAGGAATCTATATGTTAAACATGCTTGTATATTCATTAAAACACCTTTAACATGTCAACAAAAACGGCAAAATTAATAAATATAAATTATATACTGTATAAAAATGTATGTATATATATATATATATATATATATATATATATATATATATATATATATATATATAATATGTGTGTGTATAAATGATATGTGTGTGTATGTATATATGAGGTAGGTCACCTCGACTTAGTCATTTACTAAGTAATTGATAAACGTTGAAAAACTTATTGGGGTGTTACCATTTAGTGGTCAATTGTAGGGAATATGTACTGTACTGTGCAATCTAATAATACAAGTTTCAATCAATCAATCAATCAATCAATCAATCAATGCCTACTGAGGCTATGGTGCTGTTAAGTAATTGAGGCTCAATGTGCCATTTTTTGTATTTTATTTTCACGGTGGAAGAGGGGTTAGTGCGTCTGCCTCACAATACGAAGCTCCTGCAGTCCTGGGTTCAAATCCAGGCTCGGGATATTTCTGTGTGGAGTTTGCATGTTCTCCCCGTGAATGCGTGGGTTCCCTCCGGGTACTCCGGCTTCCTCCCACTTCCAAAGACATGCACCTGGGGATAGGTTGATTGGCAACACTAAATTGGCCCTAGTGTGTGAATGTTGTCTATCTGTGTTGGCCCTGCGATGAGGTGGCGACTTGTCCAGGGTGTACCCCGCCTTCCGCCCGATTGTAGCTGAGATAGGCGCCAGCGCCCCCCGCGACACCGAAAAGGAATAAGCGGTAGAAAATGGATGGATGGATGGATATTTCAATGTACTATTATTTAATATATATTATTGTTTTAGTTGCTTAAGAGATATTCCTGGCTCTGAATTTGCTCATTGCTATTTTTATGTTTCTGTGCATTATTTGTTGCCGTAATCAGGTTACTCATCAGATACTCAGTACTTGAGTAGCTTTTTCACAACATACTTTTTACTTTTACTCAAGTAAATATTTGGGTGACTACTCCTTACTTTTACTTGAGTAATACATCTCTAAAGTAACAGTACTCTTACTTGAGTACAATTTCTGGCTAGCTGTACAAAGTAGTCTCATTTAAGTGTACAGATGGATACACAAAATTGACATTCGAGACTTTTTTTTTTTTTTTTACATGAACTTGTGGTGATAAAATGTGACTTATTGATCAGTTTGTACGCAGTTGAGTGACATGTTATATAAACAGCAGACAGAAATAACTTGGTGACCTTTGCCGGCAGTTAGTGCAGCTAAGTGTTACATTTAACATACAAAGTGTTGTAGAACACTTATTCAAGTTAAAGAGGACATTAGTGGCAAATATTTAACATTTATGGCGCCCAACAAGCACATTTCTGCGTTAATCTCGTCGACCTTTTAAACGCCGTCTTTTCATGCTCTTGTGGACATTTAAACAGCACTTCCAGCACCGAGACTAGTTTGTAGGAATAAAATGACTTTATATCGGGTGTTTTGTGGGAATAAATGCATTTTATATCGTGTGTTTTGTGGGATTAAGTTGACTTTATCTGCTAGTTAGCTACTCGGCTAAGCTAACTACAGCGAGCACGCAGCTAATGCTAGCTGGCCGGCAAAAAAAGAAAAATAAATTAAAAAAAGCTGTGCGACAATGGAAACATTCCGAGTATTATCGCGAAAAACACAACACGAAAGAGACTTTTTTTTTAATGAACGAACATTTAAATGACTTACATAGTTGTCATTTCCTCATCAGCATCTTGAGAGTAAATCTGCTCACTTCTTCTCTCTTCAAACAAACATAACAGGACAGGGAGCTCCCCTAGCGGCGGATGGCGGTACTGCGACCTTTGCACCTATTCCTGACTATCAATCAATGTTTATTTATATAGCCCCAAATCACAAATGTCTCAAAGGACTGCACAAATCATTACGACTACAACATCCTCGGAAGAACCCGCAAAAGGGCAAGGAAAACTCACACCCAGTGGGACGCCAGTGACAATGCTGACTATGAGAAACCTTGGAGAGGACCTCAGATGTGGGCAACCCCCCCCTCTCTAGGGGACCGAAAGCAATGGATGTCGAGCGGGTCTAACATGATGCTGTGAAAGTTCAATCCATAGTGGCTCCAACACAGCTGCGAGAGTTCAGTTCAAAGCGGATCCAAGACAGCAGCGAGAGTCCCGTCCACAGGAAACCATCTCAAGCGGAGGCGGATCAGCAGCGTAGAGATGTCCCTAACGGATACACAGGCGAGCGGTCCATCCTGGGTCTCAACTCTGGACAGCCAGTACTTCATCCATGGTCATCGGACCGGACCCCCTCCGCAAGGGAGGGGGGGACATGGGGGGGAAAAAGAAAAGAAGTGGCAGATCAACTGGTCTAAAAAGGAGGTCTATTTAAAGGCTAGAGTATACAGATGAGACTTAGAGGCCTACTGAAATGAGATTTTCTAATTCAAACGGGGATAGCAGCTCCATTCTATGTGTCATAATTGATTATTTCGCGATTTTGCCATATTTTTGCTGAAAGGATTTAGTAGAGAACATCCACGATAAAGTTCGCAACTTTGGGTCGCTGATAAAAAAAGCCTTTCCTGTACCGGAAGTAGCAGACGATGTGCGCGTGATGTCACGGGTTGTGGAGCTCCTCACATCTGAACATTGTTTACAATCATGGCCACCAGCAGCCAGAGCGATTCGGACCGTGAAAGCGACAATTTCCCCATTAATTTGAGCGAGGATGAAAGATTCGTGGATGAGGAAAGTGAGAGTGAAGGATTAGAAAAGAAGAAGAAGAAGAAAAAAAATATATATATATATAAAAATATATACAGTGGGAGCGATTCAGATGTTATTAGACAAATTTACTAGGATAACTCTGGAAAATCCATCCATTTTTTCCATTTTCTTCCGCTTATTCCCTTTTGGGGTCGGGGCGACGCTGGCGCCTATCTCAACTACAATCGGGCGGAAGGCAGGGTACACCCTGAACAAGTCGCCACCTCATCACAGGGCCAACACAGATAGACAGACAACATTCACACTCACTTTCACACACTAGGGCCAATTTAGTGTTGCCAATCAACCTATCCCCAGGTGCATGTCTTTGGAGGTGGGAGGAAGCCGGAGTACCCGAGGGAACCCACGCATTCACGGGGAGAACATGCAAACTCCACACAGAAAGATCCCGAGCCTGGATTTGAACCCAGGACTGCAGGACCTTCGTATTGTGAGGCAGACGCACTAACCCCTTTTCCACCGTGAAGCCCTCTGGAAAATCCCTTATCTGCTTGTTGTGGTACTGGCGTTTTAGTGAGATTATAAAGTCATACCTGAAAGTCGGAGGGGCGTGGTGACCGCCAGTGTCTCTGATGGAAGCCATGGAGGAGCCAAGAAAGTCGCAGCTGCCTCTTTGACATCTGCTGCAGGAGGACGCAAGCTCCGCTCATGTCTCCGGTAAGAGCCGACTTATTACCACAATTTTCTCACCGAAACCTGACATGTGGTAGAGAAACATGTTCGCTCTCTCTTCCATATTAAAGCTTCACAACAAACAAAGAAACACCGGCTGTGTTTTGTTTGCTAAAGGCAGCTGCAATACACTGCTTTCCACCAACAGCTTTCTTCTTTGACGACTCCATTATTAATTGAACAAATTGTAAAAGATTCAGCAACACAGATGTCCAAAATACTGTGTAATTATGCGATTAAAGCAGATGACTTTTAGCCGTGAGCAGTGCTGGGATAAAATGTCCCCTCCAACCCGTGATGTCACGCGCACGCGTCAACATAAGCATCATCATTCCACGACGTTTTCAACACGACACATTGCGGGAAATTTAAAATAGCAATTTAGTAAACTAAAGCGGCCATATTGGCATGTGTTGCAATGTTAATATTTCATCATTGATATATAAACTATCAGACTGCGTGGTCGCTAGTAGTGGCTTTCAGTAGGCCTTGGACATTGTTTACAATCATGGCCACCAGCAGCAAGAGCGATTCGGACCGAGAAAGCGACAATTTCCCCATTAATTTGAGCAAGGATGAAAGATTCGTGGATGAGGAAAGTGAGAGTGAAGGATTAGAAAAAGAAAAACAAAAGACTATACAGTGGGAGCGATTCAGATGTTATTAGACACATTTACTAGGATAATTCTGGAAAATCCCTTATCTGCTTATTGTGTTACTAGTGTTTTAGTGAGATTATATGGTCGTACCTGTACAACCTGAAGGTCGGCCCCGCACCTTTCTTCAGCACCAGTCGACGGGTGGTGGCAATGCCCATCTCTGCCCTTCGCAAGGGACCCTCTTCGAAACACGATCTTTCGAAATGATCGCAGCATAATACACTGTACTTTGTGTGTGTGGTCCAATCCAATCGTGTTCGCTTGACCGCTCTGTTCCATAGTAAAGCTTCACCGTCATCTTTCGGGAATGTAAACAATGAAACACCGGCTGTGTTTGTGTTGCTAAAGGCGGCCGCAATACACCGCTTCCCACCTACAGCTTTCTTCTTTGACGTCTCCATTATTCATTGAATAAATTGCAAAAGATTCAGCAACATAGATGTTCCAGAACACTGTGGAATTATGCGATGAAAAGAGATGACTTATAGCTGTGAACGGTGCTGGAACAAAATGTCCTCTACAATGCGTGACGTCACGCGCAGGCGTCATCATACCGCGATGTTTTAGCATGATACTTCCACGCGAAATTTAAAATTGTAATTTAGTAAACTAAAGCGGCCGTATTGGCATGTGTTGCAATGTTAATATTTCATCATTGATATATAAACTATCAGACTGCGTGGTCGCTAGTAGTGGCTTTCAGTAGGCCTTTAAACCTCCTTTTATTGTCATTCAAATTTGAACTTTACAGTGCAGATAAGAACGAAATGTTGTTGCATTAGGATAAAAGAGCAAGAAGGTGCAGGTATAAATAGATGACTGTACAGATAAATATATTGCCAACCATCATCTATCCATCTTTTGCCACTTATCCGAGGTCGGGTCGCGGGGGCAGCAGCCTAAGCAGGGAAGCCCAGACTTTCCTCTCCCCAGCCACTTCGTTCAGCTCTTCCCAGGGCATCTTGAGGCGTTCCGAGGACAGCCGAGGAGACACAGTCTTCCCAACGTGTCCTGGGTCTTCTCCGTGGCCTACCGGTATGAACGTGCCCCAAGTGGCATCCTGACAAGATGCCCGAACCATCTCATCTGGCTCCTCTCCATGTGGAGGAGCAGCGGCTTTACTTTGAGTTCCTCCCGGATGGCAGAGTTTCTCACCCTATCTCTAAGGGTGACACCCGCCACCCGGCAGAGGAAACTCATATTGGCCGCTTGTACCCGTGATCTTATCCTTTCGGTCATAACCCAAAGCTCATGACCATAGGTGAGGATGGTAAATTGAGAACTTTACCTTTCGGCTCAGCTTCTTCTTCACCACAACGAGTCAATACAGCGTCCGCATTTTGAAGACGCCGCACCAATCTGTCGATCTCACCACGCCACCCTTTTCCTGGGAGAGAACCATGGACTCTGGATTTCAGGCATGTCCAACCGGTAGGAGGCCACAGGGAAGACCCAGGACACGTTGGGAAGACTATGTCTCCCGGCTGGCCTGGAAACACCTTGGGATCCCCCGGGAGGAGCTAAACGAAGTGGCTGGGGAGAGGGAAGTCTGGGCTTCCCTGCTTAGGCTGTTGTCCCCGCGACCCGACCTCAGATACGCGGAAGATATATGTATGTATGCATATATATATAAATTAAAATATTTATACATAAAAATGTGTATTAAAAATGTTTTATATGTATATACACATACATACCAACATATGTATACATCTTTATATATGATATATACATTAAATATTCAATTTTGAAGCATTTTGTTGTTTATTTTGTGTTTGCCACATAGTTTTCTTTGAAAAAAGGGGCATAAAACATTAAAAATATGTTTTACTTTATATCAACACATAGACCTGAAGTTGATTTAGAGATTTATGTTTAATAATAATAATAATAAAAATAATATTTGACTAATTTCTAACATATTTATGACTGAGACTCTTCCAGGACCAAACTAATTTATCGTTTTTGAAAATGAAAACTATCAAAATGGCCCCTGCAAGCTTTGCTCTCTCAGTGTGGCCCCCAGGGGAAAAGGTTTGGAGACCTTCTGATCTATTTGAATAAACTGGTGTCACCTGACATTCTACTGCATGGTCACTCACCGCATGTCTCCTTACTGCAAAGCACTCCACCGATTTAGAGCTTCCTAAAATTTCTGTGGAGTCTAGTCTGACACAAAGTGTGTGTGTGTGTGTGTTACTTGGCAACGACAAATGTCACCTGGTGATGGGAGCTTCCTCCTCCAGAGGAGATGTGACCGAAAAAACTCTGCCCACCTTCCAACCAATCACAAGGCTTGCACGGTGAAGGGGGGGGCAGGGGGGGGGTGTTAACAAGTTAGCGCAGGAGGTTGAGCAAGTGGCAACAAGTAGAAGGTCTTAGAGAGGGAGAGAGAGAGGGAAAGTGCATCTTGGGGAGAGAGAGAGGGGGATAGGAGCGGGGGGGGAGAGAGAGTGAGTCTTGGAGAGAGGGCGAGAGAGGGAGATAGGGGGAGCGAGAGTGTCATGGGGAGAGGGAGAAAGAGAGATGGAGAGATATGGAGAGTCTTGGGGAGAGAGGAAGAGAGAGGGATATTAGCGAGAGAGAGATAATTTTGGGGACAGAGGGATAGGAGAGGGGGAGTGAGAGAGAGTCTTGGGGAAAAGGGGAGAAGGAGGGATATTAGCGAGGGAGAGAGAATGTCTTGGGGACAGGGGGAGAGATAGGGCGAGAGAGAGGGATATGAGCGAGGGGGAGAGAGAGAGAGAGAGTGTCATGGGCAGAGGGAGAGAGGGCGAGAGAGAGTCTCGGGGAGAGAGGGTGAGGGAGAGGAGTCTTTGGGAGAGAGGGTGAGAAAGAAGGATAGATCGGGAGGGAGAGTTTTGGGGAAAAAAGGAGAGAGAGCGAGTATCTTGAGGAGAGGGGGAGAGAGAGGGAGATGACCGAGGGAGATGGAGAGAGAGAGTCTTGGGGAGAGAGAGAGAGAAAGAGTCCTGGGGAGAGAGAACAAGAGAGCGCTTTGGGGGGAAGGGGGATAAAGAGGGATATTAGCGAGGGAGAGAGAGAGAGTCTTGAGGAAGGCGAGAGAGAGAGACAGAGAGAGCGAGAGAGAGTGTTTGGGGAGAGAGAGATGGAAAGTCTTGGGGGGGAGAGAGAGAGAGAGAGAGAGAAAGAGAGAGAGAGAGAGAGTGTCTTGGGGAGAGAGGAAAGGAGAGAGTCTTGGGGTAAAGGGAAGAGAGAGGGATATTAGCAAGAGTCTTGGGAGAGAGGGTGATTGAGAGAGGGATAGGAGAGGGGGAGTGAGAGAGAGTCTTGGGGAAAAGGGGAGAAGGAGGGATATGAGCGAGGGGGAGAGAGAGAGAGAGTGTCTTGGGGAGAGGGAGAGTGTCTTGGGGAGAGAGGGTGAGAGAGGGACAGAAGGAGTCTTGGGAGAGAGGGCGAGAAAGAAGGATAGGAGATCGGGAGAGAGAGAGTTTTGGGGAAAAGGGGAGAGAGAGGGAGTATCTTGGGGAGAGAGGGAGATTAGCGAGGGAGATGGAGAGAGAGAGTCTTGGGGAGAGAGAACGAGAGAGCGCTTTGGGGAGCGAGAGATGGAGAGAGTCTTGGTGGGGAAGGGGGAGAAAGAGGGATATTAGCGAGGGAGAGAGAGTCTTGACGAAGGCGAGAGAGGCATATGAGCGAGGGAGAGAGACAGAGCGAGCGAGAGAGATGGAGAGTCTTGGGGAGAGAGGTTGATAGAGAGGGGGAGAGAGAGAGAGAGAGAAAGATAGGAGATAGAGAGAGAGGGAAAAGAGTGGCTTGTGGGAGAGGCAGAGAGAGAGAGAGAGAGAGAGAGTTTTGGGGGGAGAGGGTGAGGAAGAGGGGAAAGAGGGATTGACACACACACACACACACACACACACACACACACACATTTTACTCCCCAAGAAGCAGGAAGTGTGAAATAAAAGTCAAGATGTGTTCTGTACTTTCTATGAATTGTTATTATTTTAATATAATTAGTGACTGCACTTCCTGTCTTGATCCCGCCCATGATGATGATGACGATGACCATGATGTAGAAATCTGCTGCGTGATGGACGACAACATGTTTGGCCAATCATGCACGCACGATAAAAAGTTGCATGTTCAGCGATCAAGTCTTGGTGTTGTGGTGTGTGTGTGTGTGGGGGGGGAGGGGCGGGAGGGGAAGGGGACAGGGAGGGGGGCGGGGGGAAGACTAAAACCAGCATCCTGGTCCAGATGGAATTTGGATTTGTTGCCGAGAGGACAAAAAGTCTTGTAGTTGTGGAGACAAAAGGGGGCGGGGCTCAGACGGGGGGAGCCTTGCGCTGCATTAGATGATGGTGGATGTCGTCGGCGTCGCGCTTCAGCCAGGCGGCGTTGAGGAGGATGTTCTCGCAGCACTGCAGGAGGGTGCGCTCCACCGCCGGCGTCGGGTGACTCTCGAAGAAACTCTGCCACACACACACACGCAGGCAGGTGAGACCCCGACAACAACAACGGGGCGCAGGCGACAGGCGGAGAGCTCCTACCTTGATTTCTGCCGCCATTTTGTCCACGGCGAACCCGTCCAATGTGAGCTGAAAGGACACATGGGGACAAAGCGTTAGCGTGCACACTCACTCAAAGGTCACCTGACAATAAAACACTTGAAACGATGTTTCCCTCTTTACTAGTCAACTAGTCTTGTCCCCGTACCAATAGTTTGGTACCGGTACCAAACTGTATTTCGATACTTTTTGGTAATTTGATACTTTTCTGAACAAAGGGAACCACAAAAAATGTCATAATTGTCTTGATTTTAACAAAAAAATCTTAGGGGAAAGAGAGAGAGCGAGAGTCTTGGTGAGAGAGGGAGAGAAGAAAGTTTTGGGGAGAGGGATGGAGAGAGTCTTGGGGAGAGAGGGGGAGAGTGTCTTGGGGGAAAGGGGAAGAGAGGGATATTAGCAAGGGAGCGAGAGAAAGTCTGGGGGAGGGCAAAAGAGAGAGGGATATGAGTGAGGGAGAGAGAGAAAGAGTTTTGGGAGAGAGGGCGAGAGAGTCTTGGGGAAAGATAGATGGAGAGAGTTGGGGAGAGAGGGTGAGAGAGCAAGACTCTTGGGGATAGAGGGTGAGAGAGTGGGAGAAGAAAGTCTTGGGGAGAGAGGGTGAGAGAGTGGGAGAAGAAAGTCTTGGGGAGAGAGGGTGAGAGAGTGGGAGAAGAAAGTCTTGGGGAGAGAGAGCGAGAGAATCTTGGGGAAAGAGCAAGAGTTTTGGGAGAGGGAGAGAGAGAGTCTTGGCGAGAGAGTCTTGGGGAGAGAGGGTGATAGAGAGGGGGAGAGAGCAAGAGTCTTGGGGAGAGAGGGTGATAGAGCAAGAGTCTTGGGGAGAGAGGGTGAGAGAGCAAGAGTCTTGGGAGAGAGAGAGTCTTGGTGAGAGAGGGAGAAGAAAGTCTTGGGGAGAGAGGGTGATAGAGAGGGGGAGAGAGCAAGAGTCTTCGGAGAGAGAGAGTCTTGGTGAGAGAGGGAGAAGAAAGTCTTGGGGAGAGAGGGCGAGAAAGTCTTGGGGAAAGACGGCGAGAGAGTCTTGGGTTGAGGGTGATATAAGAGGGGGAGAGAGCAAGAGTCTTGGGAGAGAGAGAGAGAGTCTTTGTGAGAGAGTCTTGGGGAAAGAGAGATGGAGAGAGTCTTGGGGAGAGAGGGTGAGAGTGTCTTGGGGGGAAAGGGGAAGAGAGGGATATTAGCGGGGGAGCAAGAGAAAGTCTGGGGGAGGGCGAGAGAGAGAGGGATATGAGTGAGGAGAGAAAGAGTTTTGGGAGAGAGGGCGAGAGAGTCTTGGGGAAAGAGAGATGGAGAGAGAGGGTGAGAGAGGAAGACTCTTGGTAGAGAGAGTCTTGGGGAGAGAGGGTGAGAGAAGAAAGTCTTGGGGAGAGAGGGCGTGCGAGAGTCTTGGGGAAAGACGGCGAGAGAGTCTTGGGGAGAGGGTGATAAAAAGGGGGAGGGAGCAAGAGTCTTGGGAGAGAGAGTCTTAGCGAGAGAGGGTGATAGAGAGGGGCAGAGAGCAAGAGTCTTGGGGAGAGAGAGAGAGAGAGAGTCTTGGTGAGAGAGAGGGAGAAGAAAGTCCTGGGGAGAGAGTGTGATAGAGGGGGAGAGAGCCAGAGTCTTGGGAGAGAGAGAGAGAGAGTCTTGGTGAGAGAGAGGGAGAAGAAAGTCTTGGGGAGAGAGGGTGATAGAGAGGGGGAGAGAGCAAGAGTCTTGGGAGAGAGAGAGTCTTGGTGAGAGAGAGGGAGAAGAAAGTCTTGGGGAGAGAGGGCGAGAAAAAGTCTTGGGGAAAGACGGCGAGAGAGTCTTGGGTTGAGGGTGATAAAAGGGGGAGAGAGCAAGAGTCTTGGGAGAGAGAGAGAGAGAGAGAGAGAGAGTCTTGGTGAGAGAGGGTGAGAGAGTCTTGGGGAAAGAGAGATGGAGAGAGTCTTGGGGAGAGAGGGTGATAGAGAGGGGGAGAGAGCGAGAGTCTTGGTGAGAGAGGGATGGAGAGAGTCTTGGGGAGAGAGGGTGAGAGTGTCTAGGGGGAAAGGGGAAGAGAGGGATATTAGCGGGGGAGCAAGAGAAAGTCTGGGGGAGGGCGAGAGAGAGAGAGGGATATGAGTGAGGAGAGAAAGTTTTGGGAGAGAGGGCGAGAGAGTCTTGGGGAAAGAGAGATGAAGAGAGTCTTGGGGGGAGAGAGGGTGAGAGAGCAAGACTCTTGGGAGAGAGAGTCTTGGGGAGAGAGGGTGAGAGAGTGGGAGAAGAAAGTCTTGGGGAGAGAGGGCGAGCGAAGGTCTTGGGGAAAGACGGCGAGAGAGTCTTGGGGAGAGGGTGATAAAAGGGGCAGAGAGCAAGAGTCTTGGGGAGAGAGAGTCTTAGCGAGAGAGGGTGATAGAGAGGGGCAGAGAGCAAGAGTCTTGGGGAGAGAGGGTGATAGAGAGGGGCAGAGAGCAAGAGTCTTGGGGAGAGAGGGTGAGAGAGAGAGAGAGTCTTGGTGAGAGAGAGGGAGAAGAAAGTCTTGGGGAGAGAGGGTGATAGAGCAAGAGTCTTGGGAGAGAGAGAGTCTTGGTGAGGGAGAGGGAGAAGAAAGTCTTGGGGAGAGAGGGTGATAGAGGGGGAGAGAGCAAGAGTCTTGGGGAGAGAGTGTGAGAGAGTCTCGGGGAAAGAGAGATGGAGAGAGTCTTGGGGAGAGAGGGCGAGATAGTCTTGGGGAGAGAGAGTGATAGAAAGGGGGAGAGAGCAAGAGTCTTGGGAGATTGAGGGAGAAACAGAAAGAGAGAGTCTTGGGGAGAGAGAGGGAGAAGAAAGTCTTGGGGAGAGAGGGTGATAGAGCAAGAGTCTTGGTGAGAGAGGGTGAGAGAGTCTTGGGGAAAGAGAGATGGAGAGAGTCTTGGGAAGAGAGGACGAGATAGTCTTGGGGAGAGAGAGTGATAGAAAGGGGGAGAGAGCAAGAGTCTTGGGAGATTGAGGGAGAGACAGAGAGAGAGAGAGTCTTGGTGAGAGAGAGGGAGAAGAAAGTCTTGGGGAGAGAGGGTGATAGAGGGGGGGAGAGAGCAAGAGTCTTGGGAGAGAGAGGGTGAGAAAGAGGCAGAAGAAAGTCTTGGGGATTGAAGGCGAAAGAGAGTCTTGGGGAAAGAGAGATGGAGAGAGTCTTGGGAGAGAGAGAGATAGCCTTGGTGAGAGAGAGGGAGAAGAAAGTCTTTGGGAGAGAGGGCGAGAGAGGGGGATATGAGATAGGGAGAGGGGGCGAGAGAGAGTCTTGGGGAAAAAAGGGGAGTGAGAGGCATATTAACAGGGAGAGAGAGGGCGAGAGAGAGGGATATGAGCGAGGGAGAGCAAGTGAGTGAGTGAGTGAGTGTCATGGGGAAAGAGGGCGAGAGAAGAGTCCCGGGGAGAGAGAGTGAGAGAGAAACATGTTTATTATAGTAATTTAGTCCTTAAATAAAATGTTGAACATACTACACAACTTGTCTTTTAGTAGTAAGTAAACAAACAAAGACTCCTAATTAGTCTGCAGTAACATATTGTGTCATTTATACACCTGTTATTTTGTACACATTATAAAGGACAAGCTGTAAAAAATGAATTATTAATCTACTTGTTAGCTTACTGTTAATATCTGCTTACTTTCTGTTTCAACATGTTCTATCTACACTTCTGTTCAAATGTAATAATCACTTATTCTTCTCTTCTTTGATACTTTACATTAGTTTTGGATGATACCACATTTAGGTATCGATCCGATACCAAGCAGTTACAGGATCATACATTGGTCATATTCAAAGTCCTCATGTGTCCAGGGACATAAATCCGAGTTTATAAAACATAATATAAATATAAAAAATATCGATGTAGTCATAGTAGTATCGACTAGACACACTCCTGTACTTGGTATCATTACAGTGGATGTCAGCTGACGGCGTTTGTTTACATTGTGACGCCAGTGAGCTGCGGTGTGTAGTGAAGCATGTTTAGCTATTCCTTGCCTGCTTTGTAAAAAAAAAAAAAGACTTAATTTGTCACCATGGAGACGAGGATTGTGATTGACAAGTAATGAAAAAACTGCAGACTGTGGATGGACTTAAGTCGCTAGCTAGCTTGTCATGTCTTAAAGCACCTCTTCATGAGGGTGTTTCAGTGTTAGAACTTCACCTTTATCTTTACTTTTTAAGCCAAAAATGCATCCATTCTCTCTTTTCTGTCAACACACTGTGTCTGCCTGTAAGTATTCTGTGCGCGCGCACTGCCGAACATGCTCATCTGCTCGTAAAACCAGCAATGACTCGACAAGGGGGGAAGGGGACTAGTACTTTTTAGAGGCGGTATAGTACCAAATACGATTAATTAGTATCGCGGTACTATACTATGTATTCTTTCTGGATTTGATTAATATTTTTTTTATTTAACAATTAAATAAATTGTTTCAGGATTTAATTAATTTTCATATTTTAAGTAAGTATTTCACAAATTCTTCAATAATTTCAAGAACATGTGTGTCAGCAGTTAAACTCTTTTGATCTATAATTAATCATTATTAATTCAATTATGATTAATTATAGATCTAAAATGTGTTTGACGGATAAATTATTCCAGGATCCAATTAATAATTTCATGTTTTAAATAATTTCACAAATTCTTCAATCATTTCAAGAACATGTGTCATCAGTTAATTAATTCATTTGATCCATAATCAATTCAATGTGAATTCATGAATTATTTCACGATCTAATGTATTCATTCGGTATTTAATTAATATTTTTATTCAGCAATTCAATATCACATTTCGGGATCCAATTATTTAATATTTTAAATGATTTCACAAATTCTTTAATTTCAAGAATATGTGTCTCAACAGCTAATTAACTAATTTGATCAATAATAATTATACTTAATTCAACAGGAATTAATTAATTATTTAATAATTTAATGTATTCTTTCAGTATTTGATTAATATTTTTTTATTCAAGTATTAAATAATTTATTTCAGGATTCAAATAATTATTTCATATTTTACAGTTTCATTTTTTTTTCAACAATATGATTTGCCTGAGTAGCTGGACAGAGAAAAAAAATCATATTTTAAATAATTATTTCACAAATTTTTCAATTATTTCAAGAACATGTGTCTCAGCAGTTAATGTACTCATTTGATCTATAATCAATTATTTCACAATTTATTGTATTCTTTCAGTATTTGATATTTTTTTATTCAACAATTAAATAATTGATTTCAGGATCCAAGTAGTAATTTCACGTTTGAAAAACATTTTCACAATTTCAAGAAGATGTCTGAGCAGTTGATGAATTAATTTGCTCTCAAGTCAGCCTTCAAAGTCAGTGGGCGGGGCTAACGGGAGTCTTCGTCCAATGACTGCTGTGGAACTTTGGGAGTCCAAGCAGGACATCTCCGTATTTTTTGTGGAGTTGCTGCTCGTTGTTTAAAGGGGAACATTATCACAATTTCAAAAGGGTTAAAAACAATAAAAATCAGTTCCCAGTGGCTTGTTGTATTTTTTGAAGTTTTTTTCAAAATTTTACCGGTCCCGGAATATCCCTAAATAAAGCTTTAAAGTGCCTTATTTCCACTATCTATTTCCCTGTGACGTCATACAGGGCTGCCAATACAAACAACATGGCGGTTACCACAGCAAGATATAGCGGCATTAGCTCGGATTCAGACTCGGATTTCAGCGGCTTAAGCGATTCAACAGATTACGCATGTATTGAAACAGATGGTCGGAGTATGGAGGCAGATAGCGAAAACGAAATTGAAGCTATTGAGCAAATAGCTATTGACGCTATTTGGCCATAGCGTGGGTGTACCTAATGAAGTGGCCCATAGCATGGCTGCCTTATTAGCATCGCCGGTAAAATGCGCGGACCAAACGATCAGGACTTTCACATCTTGTGACACTGGAGCAACTTAAATCCGTCGATTGGTAAGTGTTTGTTTCGCATTAAATGTGGGTATCTAGTTTCAAATGTACATACAGCTAGCGTAAATAGCATGTTAGCATCGATTAGCGTAGCATGTTAGCATTGGTGAGCTGGCAGTCATGCTGTGACCAAATATGTCTGATTAGCACATAAGTCAACAACACCCACAAAACTCACCTTTGTGATTTCGTTGACTTAATGGTTGCAAATGCATCTGCAGGTTATCCATACATCTCTGTGCCATGTCTGTCTTAGCATCGCCGGTAAAATGTGAAGACACTCTGGTACATTCAATGGGGGTCTGGCGGCAGATTTCTTGCCAGTGGTGCAACTTGAATCCCTCCCTGTTAGTGTTGTTACACCGACGAGGCATGATGTCTCCAAGGTTCCAAAAAAATAGTCGAAAAAACGGAAAATAACAGAGCTGAGACCAGGTGTTTGTAATGTGAAAATGAATATGGCGGGTGTGTTACCTCGGTGACGTCACGTTCTGACGTCATCGCTAAAAGAGCGATAAACAGAAAGGCGTTTAATTCGCCAAAATTCACCCATTTGGAGTTCAGAAATCGGTTAAAAAAATACATGGTCTTTTTTCTGCGACATATTGACGCTTGCATAAGTTAAATAAATAAATAATGGGTTGTACTTGTATAGCGCTTTTCTACCTTCAAGGTACTCAAAACGCTTTGACACTACTTCCACATTTACCCATTCACACACACATTCACACACTGATGGGATGGAGGGAGCTGCCATGCAAGGCGCCAACCAGCACCCATCAGGAGCAAGGATGAAGTGTCTTGCTCAGGACACAACGGACATGACGAAGTTGGTACTAAGTGGGGATTGAACCAGGGACCCTCGGGTTGCGCACGGCCACTCTTCCACTGCGCCACGCCGTTTTGGTGATAATGTTCCCCTTTAAGGTGGAATTCAAGTGGTCGGAGTTATTTCTGCACTTTCCCAACTTGAGATGGCAAAAGGGCTCCTTCCACAGATGAGGAAGCAATACGGTGTTAGCCCCGCCCACTGACTTTGACAGCTAGGATACTTTGCTAAATGACATTTTGAAATCAAATAGTGAAATAGATGACATTTTCATATTCCAATTTGAAATGATGAATGACACGTCAACGTAAATACCGCCGCCACGTTCGTGCTTTACCTTGATGAGACGCGATAGGAGGAAGCCGCCCTGGTATCGGTTGTGAAGCTCCTCCCAGTTGTCTTTCACAAACTTCCACGCGGCTTTGCGGCCTTGCTTGCTGCTTCCCGCCACGCCGCCGATGACCGACACCGTGTCCTGGGGACGGACCTCCTCCTGCGGGGGGGGGGGGGGGGGACAAGGTCGACGAGGCGAGCGGTCAGAACCACTGGGGTAGCGTTGGAGCGGAAACAAGGAGGGAGTACCGAGAGGGCGAAGGTGAGGACTCTCTGGATGAGGTCGGGAGCGGCGATGGCGCCGAGCACTCGCTCGATGCGGTTCTTCTCCTCCTGCATGTCGGCCTGCTTGTGAAGCTGGGGGGAGGGGCAGAGAGAGCAGGTGAGCCCTTGTGGCCGACAGTCACCTGGGCTGATGCTGGATGTTTACCCTCAGCATGGTCTCTAAGGTGTTGCTGTCTCCGTGCTTCAACACGGTCAAATAAACCTGCAGAGACACCAAACAGCGTCACTCACACTCTGGAGTACTTCCACAAGTACACAGTCTACTTAGTACTTCGTAAAACAGGCTATTAACTTTGTCCTAGGTGTGTTGCCATAGTCAGGAAGTAGTCTTTGCCGTCAAGTTGAATGTGCCCGTCTTAGCTTCTGTTGAGTCCTACAAAGTGTTTATACTGTAATAGGGCAGGACTGGGGATGTAACGGTACGTGTATTTGTATTGAACCGTTTCGGTACGGGGGTGTACCGAATGAGTTTGTAAGCTAAAGTCTTAACAAGCTGCTTTGCTGTCAGCAACCAGCATTGTCCCACCTACACAGCCATCTGATTGCTTACATACAAAGCAAATCATCAGTGCGTATTCAGAGCGCATGTAGTCAATGCTTCAGCGTCGAGCAGTATAGTATTTAGCAGGTGAGCATAAGACAGCGTACTCTCCCCAAATTATAAAAAACACCTCCCAGTCACAACTACTACTAACATCACTATGAGCCCGTTGACCTTCTAGAAACTTAAACTGCAGCTCAGCTCGCTCGCAGTTTTGGCTTGAGGTGTAGGCTAATTAGCTTTTAGTGTAACGTTAGTTTATTTTGGTGTGTGTGTGTGTGTTAGGAGCAGCAAAGCCCTGTTTGTCTGTTATTTCACTTGAACTCCATGGTGTTCAGGGATGAATAGATAGATAGATAGTACTTTATTGATTCCTTCAGGAGAGTTCCTTCAGGAAAATTAAAATAGTCTCTCCTATTGCTATTGTACAATAGCTACATTAATCATTAATAATGTAGCAGTCTAGTTTTGAATGGCAGGGTCCCTGCTATCATATGTTGACAAAAATATAACATTTACATAATAAAAGTCAACTACAGGCTTCCCAAATGCTGTAATAAATCAAGCATGATGAGTTGACTTGAAACTGTTTAATGTTGCCCTTTTTATATGTAGAAGAAAGGTTTTGGTCATTTTATTTAATCAAAGCAACAACTTGAGGCAGTTTAATGTGGATTAACGTGGGCAGAATTATTGTAGTGTTCCCAATGTTAAAAGGATAAAGCCATTGTTTACACATTTGGTACATAAATAACCAAAACATTTATATTTTGTTGTTTTCTTACTGTACCGAAAATGAACCGAACCATGACCTCTAAACGTAAGTACGTACCGAACCAACATTTTTGTGTACCGTTACACCCCTAGGCAGGACCATAAATAATGTCTTTTTTTTTTTTTTTTTTTTATTAATCCAACAAAACAATACCATAATAATGCAATCCAATTCCAAAACCAAACCCGACCCAGCAACATTCCATCCATCCATCCATTCATTTTCTACCGCTTATTCCCTTTTGGGGTCGCGGGGGGCGCTGGCGCCTATCTTAGCTACAATCGGGCGGAAGGCGGGGTACACCCTGGACAAGTTGCCACCTCATCGCAGGGCCAACACAGATAGACAGACAACATTCACACTCACATTCACACACTAGGGCCAATTTAGTGTTGCCAATCAACCTATCCAGGTGCATGTCTTTGGAAGTGGGAGGAAGCCGGAGTACCCGGAGGGAACCCACGCATTCACGGGGAGAACATGCAAACTCCACACAGAAAGATCCCGAGCCTGGATTTGAACCCAGGACTGCAGGACCTTCGTATTGTGAGGCAGACGCACTATTCAGAATAGCAATAATCAGAGCAATTCAGGACACACAAACATGACACAGAACAAACAGTCTAAAAGTAGTGAAACAAAAATGATTATCAACAACAGTATTAATAATTAACAGCTTCAATATAGCAGTGATTAAAAAATCCCTCATTGACATCATGACAGACATTTATAAAAAAACTAACAAAAAAAAACCCCGAAAATGTATATATTTCATGCTTAGAATAATTATAAGGTGTACTTTATTTGTAATTATTACATTTGTCTGAATAATTTCATGACGTACTATTCTATACTGCTTTAATACAGTGAAGATTATGTAACTGTTTAATTGCATATATGGCGGAAGGATCTGTGTGGTAATAGGGTTTGGACACAATGTATTATGGGTAATGGCAGTCAGGTACTGTGGAATCGAGCCACACAGTTTTTTGACTTTAATCTTACTTTTTCTAACTCTTTCTTACTGTAACAAACTATTTTGCTATTCATTTGTTCCCACATCGTTATTGTTTTACGTTTTTGAATGATTAAGTTGGCAAAGAAACAATATAAAATGAAGAGGAGCGTCTGGAGTTGTGTTTGTTGTTGCTGCAGCAAGCAGGAGAAAGTAGAGGAGCGTCAATCAAGCTAGGGCTTCATCAGGAAACTACACTATGATTATATCAATATTTTGTAGCATTACAAAATCTTTTTTGTCTCTTTAAATAATGTATTATGTTTATAAACACAGGAAATATGTCCCTGGAAACATGAGGACTTAAATTATGACCATTGTCATAATTTCAACATCGGGGAACGGCGTGGCGAAGTTGGGAGAGTGGCGGTGCCAGTAATCTGAGGGTTACTGGTTCAATCCCCACCTTCTACCGTCCTAGTCTTTGCTAGCGTGCTAGCAGCGACCGGGCTAGGATAGACTGACCATACGCCAGGGGTGGGGAACCTTTTTGGCAGAGAGAGCCAAGAATCCAAATATTCTATAATGTATTTCCGTAAGAGCCATATAAAAAAAAAATTCAACACTGAACAACTAAATGTGTGCATTTTTAAGTAACACCAACATTTCTAGAGTATAGTAGGTCTCTTATTCTTTGTAATAACATTATTATTCTGAAGCTAACTGTGGAGGGGGCGTGGCCTGCGGGCCTGCAGCGAAGCGGGGTGTTGCCAGGATCGGCCTCGAAATCAGCGATCGATGCGTAAATGGCCCACCTTTGCCTTGTTATCTAATCACCTGTCGCTCTGTTATAAGCAGCGGCCAGGAGGAGAGACGGGGTTGGGGCTGGAGCCAGAGCGCGGGCGAGAACGAAAGAGGAAAATACAATTGCTAGGAAGCAACTGAGAGACTTATTGAAAAATAAAACAATATTGTAACCCTGAAACAGGCTCTCATGTCGGTGCTTGGTGGTCTGAAGAACCCCCAGGAGGACAAGCCCCACACTAATGAATAATAAATAAATAACTTTTTACCATTAACGCAACTTCTTGAACAGGTGCGGTAGAAACGGATGGATGGATTCAAAATCCATGAGAATTTTTTATATTTTGAATGTTATTTTTAACACTATGATTACAAGTGGAATTATTCGTCACTTATCGTGTTACACAATGTCAGCTCAGATTTATCCAAGAGCCAGATGCAGTCATCAAAAGAGCCACATCTGGCTCTAGAGCCATAGGTTCCCTACCCCTGCCATACGCCCTCTTTTTACCGGACATGTCCTCTTTTGCAGGGCTGTCAGGGCAAAGTTTCTTAAATTCCCCAAATGTCCGGCATTTTGAGTATTGTTTACGCTACTTAGTATGTCCGTGTGGAAAATCGTTCGGTACACCACCGCACCGAACCGAAAGCCTCGTACCGGAACGGTTCAATACAAATACACGTAGCGTTACACCCCTAAGATAAGATGTAACTATCACTCTAATGCAGGGGCGCTCACACTTTTTCTGCAGGTGAGCTACTTTTCAATTGAACAAGTCGAGGAGATCTACCTCATTCCTATTTATAATATATATTTATTTATTTATGAAAGAGACATTTTTGTTAACAAGTTAATGGTGTTTAATGATAATACAAGCATGTTTAA